>NW_027108206.1:809794-812824 GCF_000696795.3 Halyomorpha halys
ATATTTAATTTATTTATAATCTGAGGAAGTCTTTTATTTTTTAATTAAAAAGTAATTTAACTTTATGGGTTGATTGGAATAGCAGTTTAATTAAAAGCACCTGGAGACCAATAGTTGGTACAATTAAGAGACTATCTCTATCGAAGAGAGTTATACAAATAAGAGTAAACTGTTATTTTTTTAATGAGGTGTAGATAGTTGACCGTCTAGAAATGTTATTGGAGTTCTATCAATGGGTAGATTCTCCACATGTTATTATTATGTCACTATGTCACCTACAGCAAATTTACTTGTTGTATATATGTTATACAGTTGTAAATAACAATAAATAAATGAGTAAAAGAAAATGTTTTAATTTGCTTAAAGAAAACATCACGGTGTTAGTAGCCACAAGAAAAAACAACTCCTGAAATTCTCAGCCTTTCAGTTAATTTAATTATATTTTATTTCATGGTTTCAGTCAATATTATAAACATAATTATTTCTGTAATTTTTCATTCTGTTGGATCTATTTTTATTCACATATTTTACATTTATATGCAAATAAATAGGTGTTAACTATCCACATAATTCATTTAGTCGTATTTGATTTTGAGTATAAAAATTACTCCCCATTTTTATAAATCAGTTTATTGCCAATTTGATAAGCAATACCGCCGAGGAAGTTTACTTTGCACCAAATCATTTAATTTTTTCACTATTTTATGTGCTTTACCTACTCATGCTATCTTTAAACGACGCAATTAATTAAAATGAATTAAGAATGGATTGAAAGGTACCATTTCTTCAAGCTTGTAAAATTGTATTCATGACAATTTAATTATAATTATTTATAACTAATTTTTCCCCAGAACTGAGTTAAAATCATTACTTTATTAAATATTTGAATAGTAACAAACATAAAAAAAAAATTAAATATTTATTAGAGATCTTGTTTTTTTTTTATTACCAAAATTATAAATTACTGCTTTTGGTATTGAAATAAATTACTGCTTTATTGCTGATTTTGGTAATAAAGAAAACAAAACAAGATCTCTGATAAATATTTAATTTCTTTTTCTGTATGTTTTTTACTATTCAAATATATTCAAATTAAATAAAGTAATGATTTTAACTACGTGCTGGACAAAAATTAGTTATAAATAAAACTATGACTAAATTGTCATGGATACAATTTTTAGTTATTAATTTTACTAGAACGTGGTTTAATTCCGTTGACAACAGAAGTTCAGAAAAAATAAAAATTGAAGGGCTCTATCTCATAAAACATACAGTTGTAAATAATTTTAAAAACGAGTTTCGATCACTCTTAACATGGAAACGGATTTCCAGTGGTCTTATTACGGTTATTAATTAGGCAATTAATTTGATAAAGTTACAAATTAGAAATTTTCGTTGGAATAGGTCTTTTTTTCGGTTTTTCGCCTTACTGTATTTTCACGGTAGATCTTATGTTTGTAAAAAAGTTAAAAAAAAAAAATTAAAGGACATTAAATTTTATTTGAGTACTAATAATTTGATTAAGCTCACTCTTTTGAGGTCAATTTTCAACCAACAAAAGTATTTTACGACCATAATACTCGACCAAACTATTATAAATATTTAACGCAAACTTTAGTGTCCTTTAATTTGTTTTATTATAACTTTTTCTTTAAGATTCACCGTTTAGGACTTAAAACCGAATAAAGACCGAATTTAATAAAAAAAATTAATTTGTTACTATATATAATTAATTATCTAATTAGTAGCGAATTCAGAACAGCCGGAACGATTCGTATGTAGTACTACACCTCAGTTTTGACAGAATTTAAAAATAAATTTAATTGTTTTGGTTTACGATTTACGACATACTACTTTAGAGGTATTCATAATGTGTTAAATAGTACACATAATGTAGTTAAATGTTATAAGTATAGGATTGTGAGCAACCCTATTAAAAGTCATGTTATTTGTTAAATGCATAAGAGCTCCTTGTGGATTTACTGAGCACCTTGTTTTATAACCTTTCCTTCCAAAACTTCATTTTATTGTTTACTTCTAAGTTTTGACTAAAATAATTTACAACAACTTGCCTAAAGTGGAATTTGTGTGAAAATATGGCCCCTCGATGCCTTGTTGATCTTCTAAATTGTGAGGAAGAGAATCAAGATGAGCTAATTGACAACTGTCATTACAGATAATTATTGTCATACATTGCTTTATCAGTTATAAAAACATCCAATAATACCATAAAAATCAAAACACAAACTACGAGCAAGTGATATGTATAATACTACATTGCTTGTTACTACAACAAACAAAATTGTGACGAGCTCAGCTGGTCTGTTAACAGACCTAGTAACATACTCTCAACCATATTATATGTTATATCGTTTTAACATGTTAAAAGAAGGAAGTATTTCTCCATTTAATATGAGTTTTTCGACACGGTTTACATGTTAAACTAAAGATCATGAATATTCTTTTACCGAAATAGTATTTTATGGTACACATTCGACGCAGAACATAATGCTGTTTAATTTCTTTTGACATAACTGTTAAATTTGATTAATAATTTGATACTTTTAAATTAAGTACCTAGCTAGTAAGAGTTTTAGAACCGACAGAAAGAGGTTTTCATGTTAAGAAAGATAGAAAATAATTTTTAAAATTATTGTAAAATGTACTGATTTTTTTTTTTAAAGATGGCAGCACATAGGGGACAAATTTACCTTTAGTCTCATTTATAGAGGAAATAATAGTTTTCCGATCTATAACGGATTTGTCTTGTAGAACCCCTTGAATTGACTGTCCTGACCCAACTTAACTGGATACATAAATGTCTCAACTTACTAAGTACAAATAAATGTCCCTAGTTTATGCTGTGTTTATATTTCGATAGAGACAGGCTCTAATTGCGCTATTGGTTCTCAGGTGTTGTTAATGAATTTTAGAAAGTGGTGCAAAATCTTCCAATCTACCCATGAACTTAGCTCTACAGTTTCATTTAAAAAATAAATGACTAAAATATAAAAATAGTGTAAAATAGGC
>NW_027108206.1:814159-815445 GCF_000696795.3 Halyomorpha halys
GACATAATCGAACTATGTACAAGAAATAATAAATAAATAAAATAGAATAATAATAAAAATAAATAATCTCCAGTCATATTTACACTCTTATATACAATATTTACACTATTGATGTGAGGATCCCCGAGCTCACTCTATTCCCACGTATGAGAGATAGAGCAGAGCTCAAGAGATCCCAGCGCATCCTTCTCACCGCGTCACTAGTAATGAGCCAGTGGAGGCTAAGCAAGCGTGCTAAAACACTTTATTCTTCTAGAATTATTTCAGAAAAATAAGTTTGTTTTATGTTGTTTAACAGACAATAACAGAGGAGAAAGCAAATGTCAGATAATTTATGATTATTTTTGCACTCACCATTCGTTAGTTATACTTTTATAATTTCCCTCCCAACTCTTTCGCGCCTTTCACTACCACCAGTGGATCACACGCAGCTATACAATACATTTGGCCGAAAAAAAAAGCAATGCTATATCTTAAGGAAAAAAGTACCTGATTTCAATGCTAATAAAAATATTAAAAAGTGAGAGATAGCTGTTCTCCAGCTAAAAACATTTGGGCATAATTCTCAGACTTTTGGGGCCAATTCATGTCACCGTAGATTCCAAAATATATTTAATCTAAATTTCGTTGTAAAATATTTTAATCTATAGTTCGCCTCATTAGAACAAACAATAGTTAAAAGTTCTCATATATTATTAGATATTATCAGAATTTATAATTTTAAAAAACAACTGCGAAAAAAAAAAAAAATCAAACCTTGAAATAGTTGTAGTGTCATTATCAATTTAAAACAATTTTGATCCTTTTTTTTCCCTCTCAATTTTTATTCTTTAAAATTTCTCCAACTTTTCGGCCCTCAAACCATTCTCAAGGATAACACCTACAAAAGTTTTTTATTATTTTTATATAACAATTACATTATTTCCTTCAACTACACACTGATTTATTTGGCCCTACCTTCAATATTGATGTCATTACTTTTTTTAAATCTTAAAATTGCAGGCTAATTGCCCTTGTCACATCTTTAAAATAAATTAATAATTAAAATAATATCATAATAACTTCATAAAATTTTTGTTTTTAAATAGATGTCTTACTAACATAACTCTTTTTTTAAAAAAATATATCTTAGATTTAAACATTTTTTACAAAACACTTTCCTTCCTTCACTTATATTTACAACTTAAAAAAAGAACCTACCTTCAACAGGTTAGGACTCTGTTATCACCTTATCATATAACAATAATTTTTTTATCATTAATTTACATTTTTAATATAATTTAATT
>NW_027108206.1:816100-818191 GCF_000696795.3 Halyomorpha halys
CAAATATTGTAAAAATACTCTACATTTTCCAATCCAAAGTTCACTGCAACTCTTTTCATCATAACTGTCTGGCATTTCTAATGCAATAAGGTATTAAAGTTAATAATGAAGTTTAATTCCCGTGTAAATTATTCATAATTACTGACAATTAACTGTTCTTAGCTTTGGACTGACCACTTAATTCTTTTATACAGTTTAGGTAAATTGGTGTGAGCTCCAAAGCTTTCTTGTGACTGGATGGGGGATGGACTGTCTCTTACCCCATTCAGTCTGGCTTTAGTATGTACTATAGTCTATAGAAATGTCACAGCCAGGTTTGTGTGTGTCCAATTGGGTAAAAGTAGATAAGTGTTACGTCCATTATTAGAAGAGTGATTCACCTGGTTTGCCTACAGACCACGCCAGTCGAGACAGAAAAATTCCCACCACATTCCCAACTTTATGTTATTTAACTCCCGTCACATATTTTACTGACATTGTTTTACTAAGCTCAGGAATTTCACAAGATGCATTGATAAATTATTATTACAGATTTTAATGGCCGACATTAAAAAAAAAAAACATACTAATATACATTACATGGAAATATTATTGAGATAGATAGAATCAATACGAATCATTTTAATTTAATATTCTTATTGTGTTTCTTGTTACTCTATACACATAAATTTGATTTTGATATGTCTTATGATGAAATATAGTTAATGCTATACATATACTGGATCTTGTTTCGGTAATATGTAATTATCATCATTAAGTATTCTTCCCTTAGTTTAAAACTTTAACACTAAAATAATAAATTTTTTATAGTTTTATTATTCAGTAACTCTTATTTTAGTTTGGTTTGAAAATTTTAAAGTTGGAAATAAATGAGTACAAAATATTTATATTTTTAGAAAATAAAATGGTCAACAACTTCCTGTCGGTAAATTTTTTTGTAAAACTAAAGCCTGAGATGTTAAAAATAAAAGTTTTACAACAAACGTAAGGCCAAAATAAATTTTTGAAAAAAGTCGATTTTCGAAAGTTAATATCTCGAAAAATACAAAATATACCAAAAAATAAATAGTATCATTCTTAATGGAATTAGTTCCAGCTTTAATTGTTAATAGAACGTTTGTTTCTATATGATGTTTCGTTTTCGATATAAGTGAAAAACAGAAAATAGGGGCGACATTTTTTTTTATTTTCAAACCTCTTTATTGTTTTTTATGTACAATTTACATATATATACACTTATTTACATTGAATCTCTATTCTCGAAAATCCCCCCCCCCTCCTCAATGTCCTCTACAAACGTTGACTGAACTAATCTTACGGATTCGAACTGTGAAGCGACAGGACATTATGAGGAACTACACCTCTATTGTAGTTTTGGTCACTCCTTAAGTCCTTCTATACTTATAGTACAAGAGCCGGGAAGCAAAAAAAAAGGCAGTTATCTCACCCCAATTTTTGATTACTTTAATGAAAACTAGGTATAATTACTAGTCGAAATTGATGAGTCTGCCAAGTATAGGTAGGGGGAATAAAAAATGGCGGCTGTTCCAAAACCTTAAAAAAACACTAATTTTTCATTCGGAGTTCTATACCTTAAAAACTACCTACAACACTAGGAAATCTAAAAGAACATCATTTAAAGAAGAGTAAATTTTCTGAAATATTAGCCCTAATAGAGCTATTTACGTCCAATAGTTCTCGAGATAAGCTTTTTAAAAAGCAAACTTTCTTAAAAATCTACTGAAAGATTAGTAGTTTGTTAATTTATTTTGAGAATTCTATATCTCAGGAACTATGTGACGTAGAGATGTCTATTAGCACTCAAATTCAACCTAGTTTAATGGACTATAAAGAAGTTTGTGACCTTTACCTCCGCAGGAATAGTAGTTTCCATGATATTTGCTAAAATAAATTGGTTTATAGTTGTTCCGACAATAAGTTTGATTTATGAAAAACTTCATTTCAGAAACCATTGGTCGTACAGATGTCTGCCAGCGCTCAAATTAAAGCTAGTTAAATTTACTACAAAATAGTTAATATGTTAATCTTAGTAGGAGTAGTAGTTTTTATGATATTTGACAAAATAAACTC
>NW_027108206.1:819121-820078 GCF_000696795.3 Halyomorpha halys
TATCGCTTTGAAACAGCCGCCATTTTTTATTCCCCCTACCTATACTTGGCAGACTCATTAATTTTGACTATTAATTATACCTAGTTTTCATTAAAGTAATCAAAAATTGGTGTGAGATAAATGTCTTTTTTCTCCTCTTGGGCTCTTGTACTATTATGGCATTCTCTTTCTTCGGAACTATCTATATAGATTTTGAAACATTAAATGTTGTTGAAAAAAATAAATATTTATGTGTTTCTGTGGACAATGCTTTTTCTTGGGAACCCCAAATAGTAAATGTTTTAAAGAAATCAAGAGCTATATATGTGTGCTTAGTTTATAGATATTATTTATTTAGATATTGCTAGATCCTTATTTTATCATATTCTTGCATCATCTTGTTTTATTATCATTATTATATTCACTTTCTGTTATTTTTATTCAAACTGTTTTCATTCTTTACTTAATTTAACATTGTTTTTTTAATAATTATAAGTTTTTACTTTATTTTCATTTTAGTATTTGTTGATTGCATTATTAGTTTTATCACTAGAGTTCAATTCATACTGTACTGATCTATCTTATAAATTGTAGTAGTATACAATTAATTGATATATATCTAATATACAGTTAATTGATAATATATAGTTAATACTATATATGTATTGGGTCTTGTTTCGTTAATACGTAATTATCATCATTAAGTATGATAACTTTATTGCAAAAAAATACATTGAACCAATGCTGTTTTTCCTTTTCGTTTTTTGGTTCCTTTTCCGTATTTTTTACATCATTTCCATGTTGATCCAAAAGTCCATGGAGAACAAAAGTTGTAGTGTCTATAAAAGTTAATGTACAGTCCAATCGATCTTAAAATTACCAGAATATCTTTGATCCAATCGTTTGGAAAATTCCAAATATTGTAAAAATACTCTACATTTTCCAATCCAAAGTTCACTGCAACTCTTTTCATCATAA
>NW_027108206.1:824219-826323 GCF_000696795.3 Halyomorpha halys
TTATTGCCTAAACAATTCAATTTATTTTAGTAAACCAATCAATTTATTTTAGCAAATATCATGAAAACTACTATTCCTACGAAGGTAAAGGTCATAAACTTATTTATTGTCCATTAAACTAGCTTTAATTTGAGTGCTAATAGACATCTGTACGTCACATAGTTCCTGAGATATAGAATTCTCAAAATAAAATAACTAACTACTAATCTACTAAGTATATATAAGATATAAGAAATTTTGCTTTTTAAAAAGCTATATCTCGAGAACTATTGGACGTAAATAGCTCTTTTAGGGCTAATATTTCAGCAAATTTGCCCTTCTTTAAACAATGTTCTCTTAGATTTTCTAGTGTCATTGGTAGTTTTTAAGATATAGAGCTCCGAATGAAAAATCAATGTTTTTTTAAGATTTTGAAGCAGCCGCCATTTTTTATTTCCCCTACCTATACTTGGCAGAATCATCAATTTTGACTAGTAATTATACATAGTTTTTATTGAAGTAATCAAAAATTGGGGTGAGATAACTGCCTTTTTTTCTTCCCGGCTCTTGTACTATTAAGTCCTTCCATACTTATGGCATTCTCTTTCTTCGGAACTATCTATATAGATTTTAAAACATTAAATGTTGTTGAAAAATATAAATATTTAGGTGTTACTGTGGACAATGCTTTTTCTTGGGAACCCCAAATAGTAAATGTTTTAAAGAAATTAAGAGCTATATACGTGTGTGCTTAGTTTATAGATATTATTTATTTAGATGATATTGCTATATCCTTATTTTATCATATTCTTGTATCATCTTGTTTTATTCTCATTATTATATCAATTCGCAGATTGTAAATTTGGTGCATTATTATTCACTTTCAGTTATTTTATTCAAACTATTATCATTCTTTACTTAATTTAACTTTGTTTTTTTAATCATTATTATTTTTTACTTTATTTTCATTTTAGTATTTGTTGATTGAATTATTAGTTTTATTGCTAGAGTTCAATTCATATTGTACTGACCTATCTTATAAATTGTAGTAGCTATCCACAACGCCCTAACATACAGTTAATTGATAATATATAGTTAATACTATATATATACTGGGTCTTGTATCGTTAATACGTAATTATCATCATTAAGTATGATAACTTTATTGCAAAAAAATACATAATATTTTAGTGAAACAGTAGGGTTTTTGCTGTTTTACATATTCGTAAAGTGAAACATGAATCCAGTGATCATGAAAATATCCAAGACTAAGGAATGAGTCCTTATATAGTTATTTTTATCGCTAGAGTTCAATTCGTGTTGTACTGATCTATCTTATGAATTGTAGTAGCACTCACAACGCCCTAATTGTCAATTAGTTGACTTAATTAATAAATTTAATTTATGTCTATCATTTTTATGTGTTCTATTGGCACCGACAGATAGATGTTGCCATCTGGTCGGATCATATCTGATGTAATTTTTCTTAATGCATAAAAAAAAAATTTTTGTACCTGTCGTCATCGGTTTCAAAAAATAATCTTACATTCTTGAAGCGGTCACCTAAAATATAGATGTTTCTACGATGTGGGTAATTTCACTTTCCCTTTAAATTAAATTTTAAGCAGTTGTTCTTTGATGGACCAAGACTTGTTTAATTCTGAGAGGAAGTTATTATTGAATTGTCCGTTGACATTCTAATAAAATGAAAGTTTCCTTAGATCACTTATTAGTTAAAATAGCTATATAGGAGAACAAAACTAAACCTCGAATAAGTGAAAAAAATATTTTCAGTTTATAAATATTAACTGCAGAAACTATGTTAGAGCTTCTACATCATTTATCCTGGAGTTGTTAATTAGACTAATATAAAATGTTCATTGTATTTTTCGCAAATTATGTGATTTTACACACTTGTGAAGGGTTATGGTAAGCACAAAATCGCAAAGATACAAAAATGCATGCACAATTTGGTGTACTAAGTGCAACATAGTGAGACGAACAGCAAGTTTAGCAGGAAATTTTTGAGAATTAGAAAATCAAATTTTATATATATAAATGAATAGTGTTTTTGTCCATATTAGGCAATATGGATCATTAGATGACATTGAACCTGAAAGATTGG
>NW_027108206.1:827183-829456 GCF_000696795.3 Halyomorpha halys
CTTATTTATTTATGTAGTGTATTTATTAAAAGTGGTGTAGTACTTGTAAGGAAGTACTGTTACTGGACAAACGGTTGTGCAAGGAGGGATTTAGTAAAAATCACGTTCGACCGCCAGATTTTTACCTACTGGGTACCCACAGGGCTGACTCACGGCTACAGTGAAACAGAAAATAATTATCTGCCACAGCCGGATTCGTACCCTTGAGTATTTAGCACAGTGCCTTACCAATAACCTACCCACTGCCACTTAAGAGTTCTACTCGACTCCTTAGCAATAGAAACAATTATCGCGATCCATCGTGAAAAGCTTTCTTACCTCAAGTAATTATACCTCCTTCAGTCTTTACTTCGAGCCAGTGTATTTTTGAATATATGCCTTACTTTATAATACCATTGACTTTATTAATTTCACCATTTTACTGATGGATGATTTTGTAAAATGATTTTCTGAGGAACTTAACTTGTTTAGTAACCATTCCTTCCAAAACTTCTTGTTATTGTTTACTTCTAAGTTTTGATTACAGTAATTTATTACAGCATGCCTAAAGTAAGTGAAAAGTAGAAGTGTTAAAATTTTTTTACTGATTGTCTAGTTTAAAAACGTCCAAAATAATACTAAGACAATCAAATCACAAACTACGAGCAAATGGCTTAACACAACAAATAAAATGGTGTAGAGCTCAGCTGGTTTCTTGTGTGACATCATTCTCCATTTAACAGACCTAGTAACAGTCTCTCAACTATGTTATATCGTTTTAACACGGCAAAAGAAGGAAATATTTCTCCATTTAACATCAGTTTTTCCATTCAACAACATGGCTTTAACATGTTAAACTAAAGATCATGAATACCCCTATTGATGGGCAGCTTGTGTTGTGCCTTGTTCACGGTGATACGAACATAACTTAATATAAACGTGGTCATTAGTTGTCAAGGTCATTGGACTTACATTTCATTTAAACAGTAACGATCCTTATTCAGGTCTTTTGGGTTTACTTCATTATTTTCTCTCTGCGTAAGGCAATAACTTATGGTAAGGAAATGCCACTTATCATTTGAAAAAGTTTAAACATTTCATGAATTAGTAATATTTTAAACAGATGATCAAATAAAAATATCAGAAGAAAATGTCAGGTTTACTTATATGGTTTTACAAAAAGCAATTACTTATTAACATTATGAAGACAAGTTTAGCTGACGCGTGTTGAAAACTTGAAGTTTGCGGATAACACTTAATTTTTTATTATTGTGTTTTATAGTCGTCAAAAATTATGAAATATTCAGCAAAATGCATTAAAGGATTTACGCCATTAGGGGTATTCATGATGTTGTGTTAAATGTAAAATGTTTTACCATGTTAAATATTATAAGTGAATTGTGTATATAGAATTGTGAGCAGCCATATTAAACGTTATATTATATGTTAAATGCATGAGAGCTCCAAGCGGATTTTCTTTGAAACTTGTTTTATAACCTTAACTTCAAAAACTTCATGTTATTGTTTACTTATAAGTTTTGATTAAAGTAATTTATTACAACATGGCTAAATTGAGTAAAAATTCGAAGTGGTGTAAAAGTTTGGCCACTGAGTGTCTTGTTGATCTTTTAACTTGTGAGGAAGAGAATCAAGACGAGCTAATTGGCAACTGTCATTACATTATTATTATTGTCATACATTGCTTTATTAGTTTTAAAAACATCCAAAACACTGCTAATAAACAATTAAAACACAAACTACGAGCAAGTAATCTAACACAACAAACAAAACGGTGACGAGCTCAGCTGGTCTGTTTCGTGACGTCATTCTCCATTTAACAGACCTAGTAACAGACTCTCAACCATGTTATATTTTATATCGTTTTAACATAGTAAAAGAAGGAAATATTTCTCCATTTAACATGAGTTTCTCCATTTAAAACGCTTGAACGTGTTAAACTGAATACCCCTATTGTAAATAATCTTTACGTTATATTTTTTTACACCCTTCATAATACTGGAGGCTTACATACATGTAGACTATTTCCCCTATATTTCAAATTGCTCCAAGGATAATTGTGACCAATTTTTTCAGCAAAACAAGGGTGCCGTGAAATTTTTTCAGCCCAAAGGCGCCGTGAAATTTTTTTTTACCTCAAAAAGGGCACCACGGTGAAAAAAGTTAGGGAACCGCAGTTGTAAAGAATTAGACCATTTTCCATATGGACTTGTAGTTTTTGAGGTCTTCTTTAATTTGCCTAAGTATTGGTAAATACTTACAGGAGACCCATATAT
>NW_027108206.1:829520-832080 GCF_000696795.3 Halyomorpha halys
TCCATATTAGGCAATATGGATCATTAGATGACATTGAACCTGAAAGATTGGTTTCAATTTTTTACACCAAGAATTCAATAAGACGAGCTCAAACGATAAGTAGGAATATTTGTATTATCCTATATTATATTTCTGGAAAAATGGAAGCTACTGAAATTATTTAATTATTAAAACAAAAATTTTGATTAATTTTCTATTAAAGAAAATATATTTTAGAAGAGGTACAAACGTGAGAGTTAGTCTTGTGTTTGTTTTAGTTCTATATTACACATTTTTTAATGTATTATAATGCCTAATTTTTAATGTAAAACTCCTGTAAAAAAAAACTAACCAACCGTTATTTTTCCATGGGAACTTCCAGCCAACTGAAACACTCGGACCTGTTTTTGAAATGGGTCGAGTTTATGTAAATCAATTTGGTTGGCTTAAAATACTTCCTTCCATTCAGAAAGCACTAATTCTCTGTGAAGAAATAATAAGCAATGCAATTTTGCCTGCAGGATCCTTGGGTGCTGTATTACAGGAAATACTAAATTGCAAATTTAAATACATCAGGTTCCATTAGACCTGATAAATATCGATGCTTTATATACCTCCTTAATAAACTAATTTTATTTACAGACTTATTTATTTATGTAGTGTATTTATTAAAAGTGGTGTAGTACTTGTAAGGAAGTACTGTTACTGGACAAACGGTTGTGCAAGGAGGGATTTAGTCAAAATCACGTTCGACCGCCAGATTTTTACCTACTGGGTACCCACTTAATGAGGCTGAGTGGACTCCGGAGAGCTCCCAAACCCACAGGGCTGACTCACGGCTACAGTGAAACAGAAAATAATTATTTGCCACAGCCGGATGCGTACCCTTGAGTTTTTAGCACAGTGCCTTACCAATAAGCTACCCACTGCCACTTGAGAGTTCTACTCGACTCCTTAGCAATAGAAACAATTATCGCGATCCATCGTGAAAAGCTTTCTTACCTCAAGTAATTATCCCTCCTTCAGTCTTTAATTTGAGCCAGTGTATTTTTGAAATCTATGCCTTACTTTATAATACCATTGACTTTATTAATTTTACCATTTTACTGATAGTGAAATTAAACCATTCGGATTAGAATTTTTGTTTCAAGTTCAAATTCAAACTGCGATTTGAAGGTCTTTTTTTAATTCATGATTTGGCCCGCTGTGTGGCAAAGTTGGCGGATAGGAGGGAGACGAAGGAGGTTGTCCACCCACTACTTAATAATTACTTAGCGCCAATTTTTAAAAAATTGCATTATAACTTTATTGAAAAAAAAATACATAACATTTTTAGTGAAACAATTGGATTTTTGCTGTTTTGTATATTCATAAAGTGAGACATGAATCGTGTGACCGTGAAAATATCCAAGAATAAGGAACTCAACGTGTGAACTCATTCATATTAGGGGTATTCATGATATTGTGTTAAATGTAAAATGCTTTACCATGTTAAATGTTATAAGTATAGAATTATTATTATTATTAGCAGCACTATTTAAAGTCATGTTAAATGGTAAACGCATGAGAGCTCCTAGCGGATTTTCTTAGAAACCTGTTTTATAACCCTTCGTTCCAAAACTTCATGTTATTGTTTACTTATAAGTTTTGATTAAAGTTATTACAACATGGCTAAATTGAGTAAAAAGTCGAAGTGGTGTAAAAGTTTGGTGGTGAGTGTCTTGTTGATCTTTTAACTTGTGAGGAAGAGAATCAAGACGAGCTAATTGACAACTGTTATTACATTATTAATATTGTCATACATTGCTTTATTAGTTTTAAAAACATCTAAAACACTGCTTATACACAATTAAAACACAAACTACGAGCAAGTAATCTAACACAACAAACAAAACGGTGACGAGCTCAGCTTGTCTGTTTCGTGACGTCATTCTCCATTTAACAGACCTAGTAACAGACTCTCAACCATGTTATATGTTATATCGTTTTAACATAGTAAAAGAAGGAAATATTTCTCCATTTAACATGAGTTTCTCCATTTAAAACGCTTGAACGTGTTAAACTGAATATCATGAATACTCCTATTGTAAGTAATCTTTAAGTTATATTTTTTTTACACCCTTCATAATACTGGAGGCTTACATACATGTAGACCATTTTCCCTATATTTTAAATTGCTCCAAGGATAATTTGACCAATTTTTTCAGCACAACAAGGGTGCCGTGAATTTTTTTTTTCCACAAAAAGGGCACCACGGTGAAAAAAGTTAGGAAACCGCAGTTGTAAAGAATTGGACCATTTACCATATGGACTTGTAGCTTTTGAGGTCTTCTTTAATTTCCCTAAGTATTGGTAAAGACTTACAGGAGACCCATATATACATATACTATATATATACACAATTTAAATACTAGTATAGTTCTTTGAGTACTACTACTAGTATACTTATTATTAAATATTTTAGAGAACTATCGATAGTATTTATTTTAATTTGTTTTTAGAAATGACTCGTTGAGCTGTTTATATTCACCGAATAGTGAATCATAATATTAGACTCGGTGTAATCAAGGTTTTTTTTTTT
>NW_027108206.1:832710-834282 GCF_000696795.3 Halyomorpha halys
TTAAGGATGAGAGATTAATAACTAATGGATTAGGATGGATAAGGAGTTTGGAATGAAAAGACTCATATCTGTTTTGGGCCAAATCTGCAACGAATGGGATGTTAAGGTCTTTGTGGATGAGTTTATTTGTAACGTAATAAGGAGCATCAAGGATTTTACGTAGGGTTTTGGATTGTAAGGATTGGATGCGGGAGGAATTTTATGGTTTGGTAGACCTCCAGAGCTCAATGCCTTATGTCCAAATTGGTCTGATTATCGTAGTGTATAATAATTTTTAGAAGGTACCGTGGTCATCTTCTTTTCAGACACCTCGGAGGATTATCAGGGATTGTTAAGGATGAGAAAATTAATGGGATGGGTAAGCGCAAAGGTATATATTCAGACTAATGAAGGCTAGAATTTAATGTGGAATCTTCAGAAACGTCTACTCGTTTTTCCAAGTCATGGGGATTTCTTTCATTTAAGGGTATTAAGTTTCAAAATACAAAATAACTACTTATTTGATTAGGAAACAAATCTCGTTTGGTTTAGAATAAAAATATTGAGAGTATATTTCGAAATTATTCCAAAAATTAAAGTATTCTTTTTTCTTTTCCAAGTTCCATGTTGAAATAAGTGGAGTGGTGGAGTCTCTGTCGAGACCGAATTCCAAGAGAGGAATATAATAAAAAATATGAGGGCATAGGAGTGCACGTGAGTGGGGTACAGAAATAAGGCGCCAGAACGTTAGATTGTACTTGTTCTGGAAATGGAATCAGAGAATTATTTAATTCATTATTACTGTGAGAGCTTGCTCGTACTAAGATGTGCCTTTAGGGATTATGATTATGTCCCATTATATTTATATAATTATGTAATTATATCTATCTGCTGCGATGTCAAAAAAAGACACTAAGGAAGATAATTCTTACTTCTTGTCGCAATGATGCATATGGAACGCTTCAAAAAGACCAAAAGCGCCCAATTGAATAAATTATAAAAATAGTAGTAATATAGAAATAAATATAACCTTTTGAGAAATCCAAATAAGGATGTCTGACCTTTTTTTTGGTTTTTATTAGATATTTATTTATTTATTTATTAGATGGGGTTGTTATTGCGCTGCTCTGGGAATAGCTTTCAAAAATGTTGCTTGATTTCAGGCGCAAAAAAATAATTATTTATTTATAAATCTTAATGAGGAAGGTAAAACTTTTGTTTTTCAATATTTTAAATTTTGAAAAAATATATATATTTTTGTTTATATAATTTCTTACAGTGATATAGTTTTTTAAAAAGGAATTTGTGTATGGTATAAATTTATTTATTTTAGACTTAAAACGCCTAAAAAATAAGTTTAGGAAAAGAAATAAATAACTGAATATTTTTTTATAATAAGTTACAAGTACTTCCTCGTGTTGTATGCATAAAACAATATTTTAGTTGTTGACAATATTGGAGTTGAGTGAGGATTGTAGTTAAAGAATGGTCAATGAATTAGGGCCAACATGTCACAAAAATGTCAAACATAATGTAAAACTGTTATAAAAATATTTATTGTTGTATTGTTTTATAATTAAATATACATTATTT
>NW_027108206.1:834444-837879 GCF_000696795.3 Halyomorpha halys
ATAATTTATAGATATGAATTACTTGATTCACTTGAACAAATTTCTGAAATCTTTTAAGAAAATTCAAAGAAAAAGTGAAGCAACACAAGTGTACGAAGGAAGGTGAACGAAACACCGAAAGCCCAGCATGCCGGACGCCGGGAGTCCGCTCGTGATGCCGGCTTAAGACGATAAATCAGTTCAGGCTACTTGATCCTAGATTGACTTCTGAGGTGGCTCTCAGAGTCGTTCTCTGCTCTAGTAGAGGTTTTCAAACTTCCATGCCAACCTTTTGGGGCCAAAAAAAATCGCTGCACCCTTGTACTAAAGATTTAGCGGCACCGTTGTCGAAATAAAAAATAAGAATGTCGGCACAATTATCCATAGAGCGGTTGAGTTCGTGAGAAAGAGAGAAAAACAGTGTAAAGTAAATGGTAATATTTACTGTCTTTATTTTAATGTATTTTCTTTCATTATTTGTAATAATTAGAGAAAGTGGCATAACCTGAGTCACCTGAGGATGTCACGGCATCCACTTTGAGAACCGCTCCCATAGGATACCACTCTTCGGCAACATGCCGTTGAGGACGAGTAGGGAGTTGTCCAGAACTACCACGTCATCAAATCTAAAAATAACTGCTTAGCTAAGAGACATACTTTTTTGACATAGTTCAGAGACATATTTTTTGGATATTTAGATAAGATAAATGGGAACATGTAACTTTATGCAGAGAAAGGCTTGATTTTGAAAAAGTGGAGAAACCCTTCGCACCAAAGAGATAATTAGGTGTTTTCAAATCTCTTGGAGGACTGGTGGTCCGTAGCACCGCTTTAATTGAAACCATTAGATCCCAGGTAAAATGCTTCATTAAAGTGATTAACTTGTTATTTAAAAAAAAAGAAAAAAAAAAAGGTTTTGAATTGAGAACGATAATCTTTATAAGACTTTAGACTATAAGATTCCTTCCAGTCTCAGCAAGCGGGTAAGACATTTTGGCCTTAAAAAAAAAACTGATAAGGACTTCTTTCATCATATTTTAGAAAGAAATATTTAGGAATTTCCTGGCTGGGTAGGGAGGCATTTAAAAAAAAAAAAAGTAAAAATGCAGAACTAGAAAGGCTCTACTAGGATATTGACCTCGTCAAGTTCATTAAGCTCGAACGACTTCGGTGAGCTGAGCACGTGGCCCGGAAGGTTAAGACCGAGCTTCCAAAAAAGACCTTGACCTGTCAAGTTAATATTATACGGCGGGTCGCGCGACCGAATATCTGATCTCTTCTTAAAGATGGCATCGTGTTAACTGGTCCAGGCTCTTGGAGGATGTTGCACCGTATATTTTTTGTTGTCACTAACAATCGATTCATGAGTCTTTAAACTGATTCCTGAAAATTAATACGGTACAAAAATATTTAAAAATTATTTACATAGTATGACTGCGACAGAGTTGATTTATTTATTTCATTGTTTTAGTATTTCAGGAATAGCGAAACGAATGATTAATCACATGAATTTAAGGATCTCCCTGGTCAAATTGATTCAAACCTTCAATTTTTTTTTTTATAAAATAAATTTATGGAGATAATTTTTTATCGCGATCAAACGTTTTGATTTAGTTAGGTAATAATTAGCGTTGTTGATATGTCTGTTAATGCGGCTTGGCAAGGTGCCACAAGAGCCAGTGAACTCTACAAAACTGGATATCCAAGGACGGAAATACGTTATCTCCGCTTCATCGGAATCCATGACTCCCTATTCTACCTTTCACGCGTTAACTTCCTCGACAATTTCTTCCAATTGTAGTTTCATTATTCACAATCTTGAATCCATTGTTATTTTACTGAAATAATCACCATATAGTTTTCAATATTTATTTTTGACACATTTTGTAAAATATGTAATTTACTAAGAAGAGACTCTAAAAAATGAAGGTACTTAATTTTGTAGACTCTGATAGTAGATCAGATTGTAAGACGAATTCATATCGGGAACTTTTTTGATCCGGCGCATTCTAAAGGAGTAAATCACCAGCAACTTTCAACAATTTTTACTGTTTTTGACGATTTGCGTTCCAACGGTGAGGAAAATGGCTTCTTGTAGGTAGAAACAGTTAGACATAACGGCCGAGGCTGATAAAATCTTATTTAAAATTCGTAGCACTATGTAAACCGTTACAGTCCATGAAGGGTCAGGGGTTCAGTACTTTGTAAGGAAGTAATGTTTCTTGTACAATGGTTGTGCAAGGCGATAATTTATTTAGAACCACAATCAACCACCAGGTTTTCTTCTTCAATTAAGAGTACCCACTTTATAGAGGCTGAGTGTGCTCCAGGAGAACTCCCGAATCCACAGGGTTGACTCACGACTTTAGTAAAATAATAAATAATTATCTGCTATAGCCGGTTTCGAATTCAGAAGTTATTAATAGAGGGCTTTACTCACTCAGCAACCCCACTCCCTCTTTTAATCTCGCTTTCTAAAAAAGGTTCTATCTAAAGCCGGGCACATTAGTCTTTTTGTGATCGGGAGACTCCTTATGATTATACCTTGCAGGCGCTATAATCATTTTAGATTATACCGTCTAGATTTTCCTTTTTATTTATTTTGATAAGAGTGTTTTATACCTAAATCGGGACTTTGACCCACTGTCATATCAGGACTGTTCGTAATCGTCCAAAACTGTATGTTTTTTCCCTCTACAGTTTCATCATTCTTGATTTGTTTTTTACAAAATATTAGTTTTCTTACCAAACCAAATTCAGAAGGTATAAATTAATTCATTGTTAATATAAGCTAAACACAAATCAATCCTTCTAAAATTACCTGTCAACTTTGCCCACTGAGAACAATAATAATTATTTAATTGTTTTATTACTAATCATTATTTACTTCTCTGAACATATCGCACTCTCAATGGAATATTAATATAAATCAATAATCTAATGTCTTGGCAAAAATGAATTTTATATAAATATTTAGACTTTATATTTGAAGTTTTTTTTTATTTCTTTATCCAATTACACTGCTAAAAATTGATTCATAATGTTATTTTATTCATTTTGCGTTAGCATATCTTTCAATAATATTATAAGATAATTATTATCTGTCACCTGTAGGCGTTGATTCCGCCCTGTGGGAGCCCTCGTAGGTCCACCCAGCCTCATTAAGTGGGTTTTCCTTAATTGGGTAAAAATCTAGCGGTCGAACGTGACTCCTTGCACAAGCGTTGGTCTAGTAACCGTCCTGCTTTACTAAGTACTACACTCATGACCATTAATGGATTGTTGTAGTACTGATTTAATTTAATTTTTGAATAAAATCAAACGTGTGAAAATAAAAATCGTTTATAACTCGAAAATGGACTTTTAAAAAGATACTGATGCAATTTGTTCATTGGTTGGACTGAAACGTAATGAGTAAGCAATATTTTTGGATTACTCCATATAATTTTTTTTTTT
>NW_027108206.1:838234-842798 GCF_000696795.3 Halyomorpha halys
AGTGGAACCCCAAAGCTCAACTCCATATGTCCAGATTGGCCTTATTACAGTCATGTAGATCAGTCTTTTGTAATGTGTTAGAAGTTTAGACCGTTAGTCTAGTAAGTGCTGTAATAGTCGAAATCGACGTGGAGTTTCCTGTCTTTTCCCATATAAAATTTTAAATCCTAGCCACAAATTTAAACACCCTTTACTTCGTAGAAGAAAATAGATGGTAAAACGAGGTAAGAAATCATTGATGGACCGTCTAGATGGATAAAAAGAAATCTATAGTATAGCAGATTGTCGATTTTCAAGTCAAACTGGCGGTTTCCCCCCTCGACATTTTTCATCATTCAAAACGAAAGTTCGAATGTACTAGAAAACCAATCGGATGATTCCTTAATCTTAACATGGGCTTACCCAGCGAGGGGTAGAGGGGGGCAGCAACCCCTCCCCCAGAAGTGAGAAAAAAATTATTAATTTAATAAAAATTAATTTTTTTTTCAATCAAATAATTATAATAACTAATAAAGCACTGCAATAATCATTTACGATTGTCTTAAAATTTTGGTTTCATTTGCCTTTTTCGTGCTTGAAATATCACAACCTGAACAGCCATAGGTTACCCTCCCCTCATGTTTTGATCCCGAGTACGCCCTTGGATCGAGAAGCTGCTCAACCAATAACTTCTTGTGTATGGAGCCATATCTTGGAAATAGATATTAAATGTATTGTACTTGAAATGAAAGCTCTCATAAGCAAACAGTATCCACCGCCTTAAAAGTAGTAAATACCGTTTCGTAGGAGTTCTCATTTCAAGTAAGGGTCTCAGTTAACATTGTAAAGTTAAGAAGAACTCCGCAAATCGGTATCGAGGAAAGCTGCGAAAAGAGATATGAAACTTTGGAAACTATAGCAACTGAAATGGGAGAAAATAATTCTGTTGTTAAATTAATAAACATTTTAAATTCATAAAATCAATTTCCTACTCATGATTGTGAAAAAATCGTAGCAGAAAGTTATTTTCTGTATTTAAAAAAAAAAAAAACTTCAACATTTAATATGAAGGAGATGTAAATTTACACAGAAACTGTGTATCATGTGACCACGATTCCAGTTTATGAAGTACTGGAAACATTACAATAACAGAGACTACGATATTCTATAATGACGTAAATAGTTCAATTTCAAAGATACCAAAATGCGTTTTACGGGGTCTTTCGTAACTTTTTAAGAACTATATTAGTATTAAAAAGTAGAGGCTACCAATACTCGCAACGTGCTTAAATAATACAACTTGATTCATTATTAAAAAAGGGTTATAAGAACCTCTATGTCCAGACCGGAGCTCCAGTAAGTTAAACCAAATATAATTTGTCATTTATAAATTTCATTAATATTTATATTCATAAATAATCATTATAGATCACTTCTAGATTTTAACTCAAATATTTTCTTGATGATATCAAGAGATCTTCGCTCGGGTGGCGTTTAGCATGATTATTTATACTTTTTGAAATGTAGTCAGGCCTCCCTGCTCGAAAAGGCCGTACACTTTTATCATATTCAGTATAGTCTTATTTATAAATATGTATTTTGTTTATAGGTAGTAATATACTATTTCCATAATAATCCTTAATCCATATATTAACTAATTAAATATATATTGTATTGAGTGGGATGGGGCCGCTGTATCCGCACCCTGGCGGACCTGAATGAAAAGAACATAGTCATCTAAATAATTAGGAATCTGGTTGGTTAGGTTTATATCGGAATGCCAAAAGATGTATTGAGTACCTATCTGTGATATAATCATATAATATCGCTATTTATGATGTTATGTTTCTGTCGATGTACAATATGCCAATTTTGCTAGATGAAAATGTAAAAAATTCAAATTTCGTTGGTTGATTTTATTAAGAAATAATTTCTTTAATAGAAAACATCAGTGATTAATTACTAACCCATTATAAATTAATCCCTTTTATATACATATATTTTTTTTAGTTCTCCAAATTTTCTAGCTACTATATCGCCGTTGAGGAACCAGTTAAAAATTCGAAAATTAAACAAGTGAAAGGGCACTCTAAAATCAAATTATATTATTAATTTCAAGTTTTAGACCTAATTCTAACTAGGTTTGCAAAAATTGATAATTGTAGAGGAAAAATACTAATTTTCCGGCAGCAATATCTTTTTTGGGGGACTAATTAAATATTTGAAACTTGTGCACATAAAAACACTGTAAGACTTTTTTTTAATGACCCCCTTCTTGGTCATTTCTGACATGGAGGTGGGAGGGGAAGGTTATCTACAGAGAATCATCCTATTCTAAACATAGTGGGGGGTCAAGTTTTCGTTTCATGGAACCGCTAGAGAGATAAAAGTCCACCCAGGCCAGATTCGAACCGGCTCTGGTGCAATTCCGAGGTTGCACCGACCTACGCCTCTACTCCCATTGCTACAGACGGCCTTCCGCTGTAAGACAGCGTACTCCATTTTAAATTTCAACTTTTAGATTCTACTCTTGTTAAGGAAAAGCACGGTAAAATCAAACCCTGTAGTTTCAGAAACTTAACCAAATTTCTTATTAATCTGTTTATGAGTTCCCGAATCAAAGGTGGTATTTTGAATCTTTAAAAAAAAAACCAAGCTGGGGGTAATTCTTAATTGATTGTTTTTCTCCATACCCACGAAAATTCAAATTAATTTTTTTCGAAGTGCTAAAAACAAATTTAATGTCTGTTTTTAATTTAATCATTTTTTTTAATATACATCATTCCGTATATGAACCCATCAAAACGCTCTATAATTATAATTATTTCTTTTTAAGAATTAGATCCCTCTAAAATTGACTACTCCTTTTTTATTAATAAAAAATTATGAAACCGGTCTTAACTTTTCAAATTAAAATTAAATTTACTACAACATTCTGAACAAGGCCGGATTCTGAATCATAATTGTTTAAAGGCATAGTAGTATTTTAATTTTTCTCCCTACTTTGATTTTTGGTAATACAGGGATCGATTTTATTGCATAAAGTCGTAACGTTAATCATTTCTTGTCAACATTCCTAATATGAGGATCTTTCTAAACGACATAAGTTGAGTTATAATGTTTTATACAGCAAAAGTGATTTTAATTAGGCTCGCCAAAAAAAACATTTAAAATACCCAAATTCCCTGATAGTTTGAGGTTTTGAAGTCACGAAATTATGTTTTTATGTTTATTTTTAAAGCTCTTTATGACGTCTTCAGTTAGTCGGATTTGAAGTTCTTAGACTCATTAAAAAGAGAAAAGGTTCTTCTTTACATCCATATAGCAGTCATGGTCAAACAAAATTTAGGTTTTTTTCTAACTTTGGTTTTAACCACTTAGAAACAAAACGGTCAAAGTTAAATGCGTAGTTTAAAAACCTTTGCTAAATTTGGCTTGATTAGAGTGTTTCTTTACGGAACCCTACGAACGGTTAATTGAATCTTTAAGAAAAAGGGCTGGCGAAATTTTCAGCGATAATTTTTTTATTTTTAAATTCACCTGAAAATTTGAAATATAGATTTCTTGAAGTTCTAAAAACAAATATGATGCCAGTTTTGATAACGACAGTTTTTTAAATGAACTTCACTCAGTAGAAGAGCACTACTCTTTACATAGAGTCAGTAGACCCATCAAAACGCTCTATAATTTACATATTTTGGTATTCAATTTTCAAAGTAATACTATAAATACATTTTTTTTTGTCTTTTGTTTGGCTCAAGTTCTTCATTGAGGACCTAAACAGCTTCAGAGTGGTAATGCTATTCTTTTCTTGGGGCCGCTACGAAATAAATATTGGTTGATCTAGTTGGGAATTGATCCTACAACTTTCTGGGACCCTCGCCCCAGCCCACTCAGCTATCAGGTCCTCAATATTTTGTATACAATTAAAAAAATTGTAGTGATCCTTTTTTACATTTTAGTTTTATTATTATATATTTATTTAGTATTATTATGAACCTGTTTAAGAACCCGGCCTTCCTTGGAATGTAAATTGAATATTAGGATGGAAATTTAAGATCAATTTCTAAGCATTATAATAACAATATTGGTAATCATGAAATATTAAAATTAACTACGTTCAGATGGGCGAAGTATATTTTTAATAAAATCAAAACATACACCTCCGGTTTTCTTAATTGATTTCATAAAATAAGTTATTTCCAAGCAATCTAAAGCCACAAAACTCAAATAAAATGAATCACTTACCTTGACTGGTCAGTGTATTCCAAAAAAAAAAAAATGTAATTGAAACACACTCGCTGAGCATAGAAACCCGAATAGATGACTGACAATGAAATATGGAATCTAATTTATACAATCTCACCTCTTTTAACCTTCTAAAGCAATTATACAGAGCGCATATTGTTTTGATAGATAATAGCATGAATAAGAAAAAAACTTTTTATCGCTAAATACCCATTATCGGGTAATTTCAAACCTCTTAATTATGTAGTGTCTTGAAAGGAACCATGGCTAAGAAAGAGTTAAAGCAAAAAAAGTACTTACCGATTTATATATATATAAACGAATTAAGAGTTATAAA
>NW_027108206.1:843208-843594 GCF_000696795.3 Halyomorpha halys
TTAAATGGAGAATGACGTCACGCAACAGACCAGCTGAGCTTGTCACCATTCTGTTTGTTGTCGTAGTAACAAGCAATGTAGTATTATACATATTACTTGCTCATTGTTTGTGTTGAATTGTTTTAAATGTTTTTATAACTAATAAAGCTATAGATGACAATAATAATAGTGCAATGAGAGTTGTCAATTAGCTCATCTTGATTCTCTTGTAACTGAGAGGCCATACTTTCACAAAACTTCCACTTTTAACTTAATTTAGGCATGTTGTAATAAATTACTTTAACAAAAACTTTGAAGTAAACAATAACGTAAAGTTTTAGAAGGAAAGGTTGTACAAGTTGCTATGAAAATCCGCTAAGAGCTCTTATGCATTTAACATGACTTTA
>NW_027108206.1:848602-856432 GCF_000696795.3 Halyomorpha halys
AAATCAAGTCTCTTAGATACCTGGTTCTTTCTTTCACTTCTGGTTACAAATATGGATTCCATGAGTTGAATAGATGGCCGTTTTAAAGCATATGAGATTATGATACTGAGTTAATAAGTTGTGACTGTTAAATTTGCTTACCCCTATTTGTAGACAGGAGAATTAGAACTGAATCTGCCTTCTGCTTCTATTAACTTAGTAAAACGTTTCCTAAAAATACAGAAAGGCCATGAAAATGTTAGATTTCTTCTTACCATTTAGTCATTTTAATTCCTAATTATCTAAGACCTCAGATTTGGGAGGCCTTGTCTGCAATAAAAAAAAATTGCTTTCAAAGCCTTCTACACTATGATGCTATCCTCCAGCTGAAATATTTAGATATTTATTCATCACTAACGTCTATATATAATATATTAGTAGTACGGGAAGATATTGAGATCGTGAAAAATTTCGAATTTGAGTTTTCGTTGGAAATATTTGTTTTGAATACCTCCCCCCCCCCCCCGAGTCCTAAAATATTTAGTTTCGCAAAATGGTCTGTGTATATAACCGCCTAGCTAAAAAATGAAAAAAATCATAATAATCTGTCAGTGCTTAAGTAACGCCTAGGATGTGACGGAAACATTTTCGATAAAATCGACCGACCGGAAGTGTAAAATAATTGATTTTTCACTCTTTTTACATTTTCTACAGAATAAATCTAACGATTTTGATTAGATTCGGCGAATCAATGATAAATTAAGTTTTCCTTAATACCAAATAGGTTTTATCTTCATGTTTCATTGAAACAGTCTAATAGGGTTCAAATGCAAATTTTTCAAAATATTTTACTGTACCAGTAGTTTGGTTTATTAGAAAAAAAATACTAGTTCTCATTGTTATCAATAGTAAACAATGGGTAAATACAAAATATTAAAGAATTTTATGAATAGCTAAAGTAACTTGTACTTTAGTATTTTTTAATTCCTATTATATCACTAATAGTCATCCCTATCATGAAAAAAATAAGTATTAGTATTATAACCACACTAGTTTCTACACTTGTACTATGAACTAATACTATTTGCTTTCATTATGAAACAGGGCCCTAGAGGATCTCTGAAATACCAAGTTTTATAACAATAGAAATTAGATTTTTTGTTCATAATTTTTATACGTCACAAATAAACTCATTCACAAAGACCTTAACCTCCCATTCGTTACAGAATTGGCCCAAAACAGATATGCGTCTTTTCATTCCAAACTCCTTAACCATCCTAACCCATTAATTCTTAATCTTTCATCCTTGACAATCTCTGATAATCCTCCGAGGCGTCTGAAAAGAAGATGGCCACGAGACCTTCTAGTTTAAATTAATGTTTGACGTACCACCAATGGGTGGTTCCCTTCCCAGGATTTTCAAGTGTATATGAAACATACTACATATTTACCTATTGTATTATTTTGTACAGTTGTAAATTACAATAAATAAACAATAAAAAA
The DNA here is from genome assembly GCF_000696795.3 of Halyomorpha halys. NCBI lineage: Eukaryota > Metazoa > Arthropoda > Insecta > Hemiptera > Pentatomidae > Halyomorpha > Halyomorpha halys. The sequence goes on from NW_027108206.1 coordinate 850,085, forward strand.
TAAAAAAAATAATTTTTATCATCCCTAGCCTTCAGATTTTTTTTTTACTTACAAAAGTAGCATTAACTTAACACGAGCCCACTGATCTACACAGAACTTGGGTGACGTATGTAGGTTAGTAATTGAAAATTGTATGGTACGCACACCGCAGATTTTTTAGTTCTAGGGCCACACCATCGTTTACATCAGTCCTTTTTAACATTCTTATCTTACCTATATTTTCTCATAGAATGTATATTATCATTGACTATTCACATATTGTTAATTATACGCCGTTTTGCAACTCTCAGGCGTTTTTTAAATACTGCTCTATTTAACTATCTTAAGTCTCCTCTTCCCGTTTTAAGCAAATATTTCAAATGTAATCTAGGACCGTCGCTCCGTGGGGGTCTTAGTGGGGCGGGTCTAGCCCGGGAAGGATGGCCTTTTTTCGTGTTCTGCTCTTGTAAGATTCTGACAAGTCGTACATCGATCAACCTACTCGCTATAATTGTCTATTTGAAAAGTCAAATAAGTCTACCACAGAGGGCGGGAATGGCGGGTTTCACACCGTTTTCCATTTTTAAATATTGCTCTGTTTAACTATCTTAAAGTCTCCTCTTCCCGTTTTAAGAAAATATTTCAAAAGTGATATAGGACTCTTGCTCCCTGGGGGCCTTAGTGGGGCGGGGTAGGAAATGATTACTCATCATTTCTGCAGGACGTCACTCGCTATAATATGGTTTGCAAGCAATTCTAACCGAACGTTGGTTTTCTATAAATTTCCAAAATACATTTTTTAACTTGCTCACTGATTTTTCTTCTAGGTAATTTGACCTTGGATATTCCTGGGGGATTCTAGTGGTCTAGATCACTTCAAAATTCCACACCTTAGTACAAAATTTAATGCGATGTGCGCATCACAGAACTTTAATTTACCTCCATATATACGTCCCCAAGTTTAGTGTAGATTGGTACGCTCGAGTTAGAGGTTTCATTTTTTTTTTTTTGCATTTGCATTTGCATTTGCGAAAAAAAACATCTAATGATTTTTAAATCTATTGAAGAAGAAGGCGAAAATTATAAACATTTTTTTTTCTGTTGTAAAAATTGATATTTTAGTGTTTCTTGATGTGAAAAAAACGAATTTAAATTCAGTTCTTACTATGAAGCTGTAAGGCAATCGGGAAAAATCTTACTGCCTCGGGCTTTTCCGTTTGAAACGGACGTTTCTATTTTTCCATTTTTCTCTTTTTTGGTTATCCATAAAATTCCTTAATATTTTCTGTGTATCTATCACTTCTTATTTTTAAGAATGAAAATTGTTTATTTATTCCAAACAAACAATATTGAAGGAACTTTATAGGAAGATTTCTTAAAAATTTGTAATTTAAGCCTTATTCAATGAGGGTAAGATCTACCTGATATTAAAAACCATTTTTATTTAATTTTCTTTTTGAGCTAGACTGACACCGTAAACACCACCATGTAATGTGCGGTTATTTGAACTAAGGCGATCGATCCTTAAACGTCCATTTCCGTCATAAACCAACACTTCGACCAACACCTCTCCTGGAATAATCAAATTTCCCAAAACACGCGCAAATTCATAACTGTACTCAAACAATTCATAAAATTCCGTAATTCCATTCCTCAGAACACCCGTGAGCTCCTAGTATCCTCTCTCGTCTTCCCCCACTTCGACTACGGTTCCTTGGTCTATGGAAGATTACCTGCAGGTCTAGTGTTGAGACAGAAGAGACTCATGAATTGTTTTATAAGATTTATCTTTGGGTTCCCAAGGCGCTTTCTAGTCTACCGCTGGTATACCGAGTTGAAGTGGCTCTATCCAACCTCCCGAAAGCAATGCCTCCTTGGTATTTTTCTATTCCAAGTTCTTAAAATCAAAAAACCTACCTAAATCCTTGATCTCCTCACTCTTCGTTCATCCATCCACTCATTAACACCAGATCCCAACCGAGTGATTTACATATGCCCTCTTATAGAACCGCCTTCTTCGGCAAATCCTTCGTCATACGTGCAACTTCATTCTGGAATTCTCTTCCCATCTCCATTCGCCAGTCCTCCTTCATTCTTTCCTTTAAACAACACCTATTCCTCCACTTATTGTATAACCAAACCTTCACATCATTGTAATAAAATAAATAGGCATATATTGATTAACATTATAAACAGTAGTTGATACCCCAATATCCCAATGTAATTTCATTTTACTATCTGAAAACTTCTGAATGCTTCCCAGACAAATATCTTAATGTATGAACCATGAATTTATTCTTAGGGGACATATGTCCCAGAATGAAATTATTTTTTCATTTCATAAACTCGAATACGAAATTGTGCACGGTCGCAAAATGTTCCTTCTTCACATATTCAAAATATTGTAAGTAAAAGTAAAAAAACGGAAACATTAAATGATGAAATGAAAAAATTAAATCTGTTTAACTGAGGCCGGGTTACGTATACATATTGCTATTATAACAACAAAAGTAAATATTGCTATAAAAATAATTTTTCAACACAATTCCTTCATTATGGTTTTTTTTTTAAATTTTATTGAAGAAGATTAATACAATCTGCTATAAATTAAGGGTATTAAGTATAAGTGTTCAAATATTCTTTCATACAATATGTACAGATATAGAAGAATAACAGAAAAAAAAAACACTAAAAAGGGAAAAAAATGTAAATGATAAAAATAGGACTCACTGAATTAAAAGAAAAAAATTAATACAATAATAATAACAAAAAAGAAATATATAAATAAAACAGAATACTATCATGATTTGTATAATTTAAAAAATGAATCTATATAAAAAATGTAATAAAATAATAAAAAAAAAAAAAGCTAATGTATAAGACAAAGACAATTAAATTATAAATTGAGCAGCTATCAATAATAATAATGTCAACAAATAAATCAAGTTTTAAATACAATTCAATATTTATGTGGCTAAGAATTCAATTTTTGTTTTCTTCTCGTAAATTTAGTTTGGATAGGTTATGATTTTCATACTAAATGAAAACTAACCGGTTCCAGCGTCCTAAAAATTCTGTGAAAGAGTGAAAATGATTCATGGGAAAAAAAATAAAGCTATTTATTTCTATATCCGGGAGCGCGGTAGCAGCGTGGTAAGGCGCGAGGCTTCTAACTCCAAGGACCCTAGGTGGAATCCGGCTAGCCAGAATATTGTTTTCTGTTACGCTGTATCCGTGAGACAACTCCTGTGGGTTCTAGAGCCCTCCTGGGGTTCACCCAGCCTCATAAATTGGGTACCCTTAATTGGATAAAAATCTGGCGGTCGTGCATAATTTTGACCAACTCACCTCCTTGCACAACCTTTGGTCTAGTAACAATACTTCCTTACAAATTACTGAACCCATACATGGGTTGTAGTGGTACAGATTTTAATTTTTTTTTAAATTTCTATATCTGAGAACGCACTTTTATATATGTCAGATATATAGTGCCGAGCAGGCATAAGCGAAATTGGGGAAGGTCAACTACCAGAATGCTTGCTAAATCTCTCTAAACAAACCCGAAGCTATTAAGTTGAATTGGAAGCGGGATATGTATATGTGGGAAAAAAGTTTTTAAGTTGGTCTACTTTTATTTAGCTGCGAAACATCGGAATAAATAAACTTTCCCACTCTGGCTATAATAGGTTGGTAACCTATAATGAAAACCCGTTTCCCCTGCCTTATGTTGGAGAATATAAGGACATTGAACTCCAAATGAAAAGGGAAAAAAAAATCAAATTTAGCATTTCAACCCAAACTCATGTATATTATATGAAGCTGAAAAAAAAAAAAAAAAAAATCGCCCAACATACGCTCCAAACCTCAATATTATCTTCCTGGACTACTAATTGAACTTTTTAATGATCGAAATAAAAATACAATCTTTATATCAATTCATCTAAATAATTAACTCTCGAGACTTTACTTTATTCCTAATATTGCTTAAAAGTTTCAAAATAAAACCAAAATTATTTTCATTTGTTGGCGTTTCACCCCACTTTGCAGAGCTTCATCATGTTAAAAATATAAAAAACTACTAAAAATATTTTGACATAGTAGGATAATAAGATGAAAAAAGGTAAATTAAGGTTGGGTCAAAATTGTGTAAAAATAAGTAAAAAGAAAATTATTTACAAATGAAAAAAAAGAATAAATAAAATAGTAATAATATAAAAAAAACAATATAAATATTTTAAAAAATACGCAAACTATAAGGTTAAAAATGAACTGGAGACGACATTCTTAACCTTATAGTTTGCGTATGTTTTTTTAATCTTCTTATCATTATTTATTTTATATCAATATTATTTTATTTATTCTTTTCTTTCATTTGAATTTATTCTTTTATTTTTACATAATTTTAACCCTACTTTTTTTTTATTTGCAACTGTACATAAAATACAACAAGTAAGATCATAATGGTATGATACAGGCATGTAGAGAAACTATCTTTTACCTTTTTGTATCTTATTATACTACTTTGTCAAAATATTTTTAATTTTTTGTATCTTTTTAGCCCTAAGTCTCTACAAAGTGGGGCGAAATGTTGGCAAAGTTTAGTTGTTAACTATTTTTGTTCTCAAAACTATTGTTGTTTTGTTTTTAGCCCTGAAGAAGGCTAGAAACTCTAGCCGAAACGTCGTCACATTAAAATAAGTTAATCATACTTATTTGAGTTTTTCATTGACCGCACCCCCAACCATCTTCTCCTCATTTATCATCCACGGTCAACTATCTCTCATAATTATTTTTGTTCTCTTTTGACCCCTGACCATCTACTTCATAATTTGAAATTATACGGTCAATTATTTTTATATGTTTTAATACACAAAAGTATTTTCATTATTATTCTTGTATTAATGTTGGTTACCATGAATTGTATGTAATGTTTCTATTTATTAATCTTAATTGGAATTCTATACAGTTTAGCGCTTTAGTTAAGAAAACTATTTTTTAAAAAAATTAGTTGAAACTTTTTTCCCCTGTTTAGGGCATGACAATGAAAACTGTAAAATCTCGAAATGTTTTATGATTGATATTCAAGAGAGAGAGAAATGCTTTATTCATTCATGCTGCCCAAATACATCGGGTTGCTACATTACACAGCATACTTATCAATCCGTGATCGGACATGAATTACATATTTTTACATTATATAATAAAATAGAAAGAAAACTTTTTTTTTTCCCCACAGTTTTCTTTTACAATTACAAATTTCAGTTTACAAACCAAATACAAACATTTCAATTTATTCCTTTTTTTTCTTTTCCCTTCTTGTCCATTCCATTTCACAATTTTTATTTCATTTAAATGACAAAATTCACTCTCCCGAATTCCCCCTCTCAGATCCTCCCCAGTGACCCGCTAAACAAATTCACTATCAGACGGCAGTGTGAGATCAAAGCAGAGAAATGCTAGTCACAGCAGTAGCTCAGTTTACAGTAAAACAAAAAAATAAATACATTTTACCAAAACAAGACTAATACATAGATTGAAAGGAAAATATAATAAAAATTAGGTTAAAAGAAATACTAGATTGGTTTCCGCTTGAGAATAGGTCATACTCTCCTCACGCACTCTCACCTGATCAGAAAACTGCCACCTCCAACGTGCAAATATTGTCAGTCCATTCATTACGAAGAATATTCAGATGGAATGTAGCAAAAAAGTAGCGAACAGGGACTTTCCAGAATATTCTAGTAAAAAGTGTGAACGATTGGTTAAGGCTTCATCGGACAAAAGAGGGCTTGGAGATTCAAGTCAGATTCAAGATTTAAGTAAAATCCGTTGTAAATTAACTTTCAAATAGATTGGATTACAATTATTAATTTGATGTTTCTTGTTCTGTTGCGACATCTTGCATAGCCACCTTGATTATAATATGAAGATGATCCAACTGATAAGAACTATTCATTAGTAATTGACGTTCAGTCCACTTTGCAGGGTTTCATCAGGGTCCGGATATATCCGGATTATTTCAAAGCGATAAAAAAAACTAATTTTTCATTTGGAGCTCTAAATCTTAAAAAGTAGGAACAACACAAGAAAACCTAAGAGAACGTCATTTAAAGAAAAATAAATTTGCTAAAATATGAGCCCTAATAGAGTTATTTACGTTGACTAGTTTTCGAGATATAGCTTTTTAAAAAGCAACATTCCATAAAAACTACTGAAAGATCGGTAGTTAGTGAATTTATTTTGAACAATTTATATCTCAAAAACAATTTGACGTACAGATGTCTATTAGCACTCAAATTAAAGCTAGTTTAACGAGCTATAAAGTAGTTTATAATGTCTATCTTCGTAAGAGTAGCGGTTTTCATGATA
>NW_027108206.1:856482-857150 GCF_000696795.3 Halyomorpha halys
TTTCTATTTTTCTATTTTTTATTTATTTTATTTTATTTTTTTACTTTTGTCATGCCATAGGCGTTGATGACCAGAGGGTTTTACGCCTTTAAGAAACAAACAACAACAATACTAGATTGGATACATAAGTCAAAAAATTTATAATTTTATTAATTAATGACGCAAGATTCTCAAAATAAATAAATAATAAAAATATACATATAGATTCTTAACTAGCTCCAATATATTGTTAATTATGTTATCATTCGTTAATTAAAATATATTTAATATAAGTGTTCTCTGTGAGTTAAATTGGAGAAGATAGATTTTGAAAAATATTTATGTATAATTTTAAACTTAAAAAAACATTGATTAAAAGATTAGGTCTTTAATACCTGCCCGGCGGTGGTTAGAATTATTGACAGCGAGGAAGGAAGAAGTTTCTTTTAGCGGAGCATAAAGGATTATATGTTTTCGTCAGGAAGAAAAAATCATGGATGGTTACGAATAGAGATATTCAGATGGAATGTAGCAAAAAAGTAGCGAACAGGGACTTTCCAGAATATTCTAGTAAAAAGTGTGAACGATTGGTTAAGGCTTTATCGGACAAAAGAGGGCTTGGAGATTCAAGTCACATTCAAGATTTAAGTAAAATCCGTTGTAAATTAACTTTCAAATAGATTGGATTA
>NW_027108206.1:858066-863927 GCF_000696795.3 Halyomorpha halys
CTATTGGACGTAAATATGTTTATTAGGGCTAATATTGCAGCAAATTTACTCTTCTTTAAATAATGTTCTCCTAGCTTTTCTAGTGTTGTTGGTAGTTTTTAAGATATAGAACTCCGAATGAAAAATTTGTTTTTTCAAGGTTTTAAAACAGCCGCCATTTTTTATTCCCCCTACCTATACTTGGCAGACTCATCAGTTTTGACTAGTAATTATACATAGTTTTCATTAAAGTAATAAAAAATTGGGGTGAGATAACTGCCTTTTTTTCTTCCCGGCTCTTGTACTACTCCTACAATGATCCTACACTGTCAACTAACTGTCTTCCTACACCTTAACTTAGGTTGCCTGCGAGAAATTGGCTGTGGAGAAGCTTGGACAAAACTTAATTATAAATAGTACTATTAAATTGAATAGTAATTAAGTAAATGCAAACTTCCAGTAAGAAATTGTGACAGAATAGCACGATTTGTCTTTGTCGTTAATGACCTGGGCAGAATAGCCTGCAAAACGTTTTTAAATTTTTGATGTGAGGTGAGAATCATCATCATATAATTTATATTTGAAGATTGTGGATGGCCGATTTGGCCGAAACGTTAGACTGTTGATGATATAATAGTGTTGAGACATAACATGAATACCAATTGATTTATTTGTATAATTTTTATTATACTAAATGGAATGTGACCACTCCCCTGACGACTGAGTCAATATTTTAAAATATAGCTGATTTTAGAGGAATAATACTGAATGTGTTAATTAATCAAAATTGACTAATGATGGTAACTAGGGAATTCGTCGTAGAGAAAATTTTTCATTATCACTTCTAACAATAGCTCGAAAAGTAGGAAAATTTAAGATTTCAACAACGAAAATTGTGATGAAACATTTTATCCAAAAATATTATTATATTAAAAATAAATGCTTGAAAGTTGAACTTTTTACATTATTTTTGATTTTCTCAAAAAAATTTGAATAATTAGGACTCTAAACCCAGTAAACTTTATCATTTATTAACTTAAGGCTTAGAAAGGAAAAATTGGTGGATAACTTCTTTTCTTCATCCATAATTATACCAAGTATTCTTTGTACTTACTTTCTTTTTTATTCTTAGGTTCAACTAGATTTTTCATTAATTTAAAATTATTTTGGTCAACTTCATACCGTATTTATTTAGATAAATCAAAAGCATTTGACTTCGGACAACTCATATTGCAATTTATTTTGATTAAAAAGTTTATTTGCTTATGCAAAAATCTTGAACAAGCTCATATTCGAGTTTTTTGCATAATTTGATCAGGTTCCAGTTCATCCTCTCCTACAATATGAATGTCTTCATATGATATCGTTGCATGTTTTATGTTTGAATAACTGATCTAATATGTCTTTTTGTCCAGTAACTATTAATATTTCGGAATTGCTAGTCAATTTTTAAATACGAAACAGATTAGAAAATGTATAAATTCATTGATTCCTCATCCAATGCAATTTTATAGTATGCTTAGTATTCAATTAACATTTCCGGCAATGGACTCAATTACGACCTTGGAGTCAGCAGAATGTTTTCTTTTTACTGTAAAAGTACTTTATAAATTGTTCTCGGGGCGAAAGGGGTTTTAATTGAGTTCTGATGACAACACTACAATAAAATGGGTGAATTATTGAAATTGGATATGGAGATTTGGAATGTTTTTCGAACCGGAAGAAGTCCGAGAGGAACTGAACCAAAAAAAGTGAATCAAGCCGAGAAGACAAACTTCAACAAGAGAGATTGAAAGGCGAGATGGCTGATTGTACATTGTATGGTGGATAAACATCTTGAGAATCAAGGAAGACGGATCGGCCATAGAAATGATGAATATGTTGTAGAATATTTTCCCCTGGAAGAGTCCTATTACGAGATAATTTGTATTAAAGAGGTTACTCAACCAGTGTACTGGAGGTGATTTACAAGATCACTTTGTCGAGACCGAATCCTTTTTGCAAGAGTATTTTTATATTACATAGTTTGATTGCAATGTTTGTTGGCTGAATTTTATTACTCTGAAAATTTTCAATGAATTGAAAATATAATTTATTTATTGGAAGATTATTGATTGACCGTGTGTATAGATGAATGGAATTTATATATATTTATATGGATAAATAAAGTTTATTTTTGACTGACGTCAAAACAGCCCTGACGAAGCCCTGCAACGTGGGGCGAAACGTTGGCTCAATAAAATAGTATAATTATCTACTAATTGAGTTTTTTTTTCCCGCACCCGGACCATATTCCATTCATAATTTATTTATCTTCCTATCATGCCTTTAGATTAAAAATTAAATCACAATATTACTTAATTCCTTTATTTTTATATTGGACGTTTCGAGGATAAACAAGAGTCCCCCTCTTCAGCATCTAATCAGCCTCAGTATCAAAATCACCCTGACTGGATGAGTCTCAAATTTTTATATACATTACAAATTTTAAATATATAGCTACAAAGATGAAGTTTGGTCAATAAATAAATTAAGCACTTGAATTTTTATCTTAATGATAGGAAGATAAAAAATAAAATGTAAAATAGTGAAGGCCAGATGGCGATTTATCGTTTCCATGAAAATGAAAGCGTGGTCATGAGTGAAACTAGAAAACTTAAAAAAAAAAAAAAAAAAAAAATTAAAAATTATGTTTTATAAATAAGCTCCGATTAGAAAAAAAAAATGCAACGATTATTGAAAAATAGAATAAAACATGTTTTTCTCATAAGTAGTTTGGAGTTAATACCATCTCTCAGCTTGGACCTTAAAATCATTTCCAGGTAAAATTATTGATGAAACCCAGGCTTCTTAGAATCCTTTATGGAAAAAAGGAAAATGAATGTTTTAAGTTTAAACGAGCTTCAATTGCTTCATGCTATCTGGAAAGTAAATTCATGCTATTAGTACAAGAGCCGGGAAGAAAAAAAGGCAGCTATTTCACCCAAATTGTTGATTACTTTAATGAAAACGATGTATAATTACTAGTCAAAACTGATGAGTCTGCCGAGTATAGGTAGTGGGAATAAAAAATGGCGGCTGTTTCAAAACCTTAAAAACTACCAACAACACTAGGAAATCTAAAAGAACATTATTTAAAGAAGTATACAATTTCTGAAATATTAGCCCTTATAAAGCTATTTACGTCCAATATTTCTCGAGATATAGCCTTTTAAAAATCGACATTTCATAAAAATGTACTAGAATATCAATAGTTAGTTAATTTATTTGAAGAAAACTATCACTCAGGAACTATGTGACGTACAGATGTCTATTAGCACTTAAATTAAAGTTAGTTTAATGTACTATAAAATAGTTTATGACCTTTACCTTTGTAGGAATAGTAGTTTTCATGATATTTGCTAAAATAAATTGATTTGTAGTTGTTTGGGCAATAAGTTTGATTTATGAAAAACTTTATTGTAGAAACCATTGGACGTACAGATGTCTGTTTGCATTCAAATTAAAGCTAGTTAAATTTACTACAAAATAGTTAATTATGTTAATCTTGGTGAGAGTAGTAGTTTTTATGATATTTGTAAAAAAAAAATTTTTTTTAAATTTATTTATTGATATTTACTACTGTATAAAAAATACAACAAGTAAATTTGATCATAATGACATAATACAGGATGTAGAGAAACTACCCAGTAGTAGAACTCCAAAAATATTTCTAAAGGAGAAGATCTCGAGGACATCTTCTTTTCAGACGCCTAAGAGGATTATTAGGTAGTGAAGGAGAAGGCAGGTTAGAAACGAGTTGGTTTGGGTGGTTGGGAAGTTTATTATGGAAGGAATAATATCGGGTTCGATTTGTAAAAATAAACTTACAAAATGTTATATTTGAAAAAATATATCTCTAGACCCATAAGACGCACATATGTCTGCCAACACACAAAATAAAGGAAGCTACGAAAATAAACGTTATAAACTACTTACGAATAAAAAATTAATTATTTTTAACATTTTGAAACAGCCGCCATGTTTTATTCCTTCTACCTATGCTTGGCAGACTCATCAATTTTGAATAGTAATTATACATATTTTTTAATTAAGTAATCTAAAAATTGGGGTGAAATGACTGCCTTTTTTCTCCTCTTGGCCTCTTGTACTATGTTTGAAGCTTTGTTGCGAGAGTTTTTATAATATAATCTTAAAATTTTTTTTTAATTTCCGGTATTTAAAAAAAAACAAAAACTCTTATTTGCCAAGTGGACAATCAGTTTTTTGTATAGAATTTATACTTAATTTCTTATCACGTAATTATACATTTTAATTTCAATAAGTCTTATCGTTTATGATGTTTTGTATATTAAAAAATATATTGCGTTTTAATAAACTTTTATCATCCTTGTTAATCTAAGTTAAATATATCATTAACTTGATTGAATAGTTGCACTTCTTGCAAAAAAAAAAGTTTTGATTTTAGATAGAATTGAACGTATTTCAAAAATAGTTAGACTGCGGTTACTTTTTTTACTGAGGTCGTTCTACTGACTTTCTTGAAGCTTAGATGATTAGAGAGTAATGACTTAACTCTAGTCCATGGTACAATTTATGCAATCTCTCAAACACTAAACGAAAAAAAAAATTATCAGATATGCCATTAGTCAAGCAAAGCAGCGAAATGGCAACTTTAAATAAATAAAGATCCGGGACCTAGTTATAAATTATTAAACAAATACGAGAAGTATACGGTAAATTTATTTCAGCAAATTAGAAAAGTTACTTTTCTAGTTTAAGTACTAACTGTAGTATACTTCAAATAGATATAAGTTCTTCACAAGTGTATCAACGATTCCTTCTAAATCAACTCTTTTGGTGGAGGAATAAGGGACGCTCATGAAGTAATTGATCAGAGCGCCAAATGTCTGAAACCAGCGTAGGTCTGCAAGAAAGAAAGAAAAATATTACCGAAAAAAATTAAATACATTTAATTACTCTACAATACTCTACTATAATAATGTCCATTTACTAATATTGAGTCAAATTTTGTTATTTTAATTTTCAATGTGTTAATTTTATATACTAGCTTTATTCATTGATGATGTAAGATGTAATTGTTTAGTGAATGTACAATCCATTAATTTGTTAATGAGAAAATATTTTCGCTATACTATAAAAGTAAAATTTTACGTATAGACACCGCTATTTTCTCCAATATTTATGTTTATGTTATAATGTAACTGAAAAAGTAGGGACTTGGTCCTAAAATTTGTGTCATATATTCCTACTATATACCCCTACTCGCCCCTTAAACTACTCCTATGACAAGTCGATCGCGACACGCTTATCAGATAAAAAGCAGATCTTATATACAGAAAAGTTGGCCACCCCTGATATATAGGTTTAGCTGTATCAGTTTAACAATTTTTGTCTCAGCCCCTTTTGAAATATTAATATTTATAATTGCTAAAAATGGCTTTTGGACATTTATATTAAAAAAAGGATAATTCGAAGATTAAAATTTATAAGAGTATAATATAACAAAACACCTTTGATGTGTTGGATTGATAAACTTGGCTCAAAATCAAAATAGTAAGAGCCTTAAATATGTTTTGACCATAGTTATGAATTCATCATACGGAATAACTTGTAAAAAAAAGTTATAAAAACAAAAATCTCTAGCAAAATGGTCTCTTTGATTCAAAATGGATTGACCCTTAAATTTGCTTTTTTTATTTTTCCTACTTTTTGCACAAATAAAAAAAGTTTAATAAAATTAAAAAAAGACCCTATTCCTTTCTTACACCGTTCCAATGTGGTTTACCGGATACCCTGTTCAACCCCATCCTGCAATTCCTTCTATATCGGCGAAACTAAAAACCAACTTAAGAACCGCA
>NW_027108206.1:863977-875327 GCF_000696795.3 Halyomorpha halys
TTACTATTTACAACCTTTAATTTTTCTTATTATATCTTACTTTTTTACATTTTATACCCCTGTTATTTTACACTTATGTTTTTTTTTTCCTTTTTGTAACTATAGTGTTTGTATCTTTTTTAGCCCTGACGAAGCCCTGCAACGTGGGGTGAAACGTTGGCTCAATAAAATAGTATAATTATCTACTATTTGAGTTTGTTTTTGACCGCACCCGGACCATTATTCCATTCGTCAAAAAAAGTTTTTGTATAATTTTACTGGCCATATTCACATTTAGAAATTACAACATCTTAAAATTATATTAGTTAATTAATCTATCAATATTAGTTAAATAATATTAATGATAGAAGGTCTTTTATTTAAAAATTAAACCTAATTAATTTCACTCCATCCAATGAAATCAGTATTTGCCATTAAAAAACTTATTTTTAAATTGAATAAAAAAAGTCAATTTGGACTTAAATGACTACAACAATTTAAAACTGATTTAAATTAAAACTAAACTAATTAAAACTGAATTTTCAATTTAAAATTGGAATACTTGAGCCAACTTGAGGAACGCCGTACAAATATAAATTACGAGTTCCGACCGTAGCCCATTAGCGGAGTAGGGGGAGGCGAGTCCTTGTCCTGGAACCAATTCACTAGTAGCTCCGCCTCCAATTCCATCCGGATTTAACTAGCCAAGTGGAGGAAGTCTAAACAGCTCCAACGGAAACTAACAGCTCCGCCTAGAGGCATTACGCCACGATCTCGAAGCCGTTTCAAATGGCCCTATTGTCTATTAGGTTCCATAAAGCGACTCCACCAGTTCTAAACCAGCTCTGCGTTTAATGTAAGAGAAAGAGTGTATAATCCTACTCCGCAGAAGCTGACTTATGGCATCACGGACTTAGCCATCTGAACCGTTAAAGCCTGGAGATATTGGAACTTCATAGTGAGTAAGGAGGTATGTGGACCATGTATGGAAGAGAAGGCCAAAAGACAACTTTTTTCTCAAGTGATAATAAAGCCTTGATTCTCCAGAGTCAGAGAATTATTGCACGGGGATTTATGCTGGTGGATCATCCATTTCCCATGGATGTACTATCGGACAATGTTCCAACTATTTATGGTATAGAATTATAATAAAATTTCCATTTGACTATCTTCCACAATTTGTCATATCTCTATTGCTTACTATTTTTTTAAAGGAAAATAAAGCAGCTAATAAGGTGGTTAATTTTTTGAACAAGTGCAATAGTACTGTGTATCAATAAATATAAGACAATAGTGGTGATTTCAATTCAAAGTATTTTAAAGACTTACATCTCGACAGAGTTACGAGTATTGAATACGCTGCACTTTGTTCGTTTTTGGTCAACGGAACCAGTGAGCGATTAAATCACACCCACTTGAATAAAGTTCGGATAATACTTTCTTAGACCTTTCTTCCGAAAAACCTGTAGGATGAAGTTACAGACTGTTGCGTAGCAGTTAAATAGCTCACTTAGATCTGGTGATGTCTCTGCAGTATTATTTAAAACAGACGACTAAAAGAGGGTGAAGGTTTTTGGTTACAATTGGAGGGTTTTAAATTAACCTAAACCCAATAAACTCAAACTGCGGATTAAACCGAAGATATTCGTTGGCTATTACTAAGTCCCAACTCCTAAGTCTTACATTTGAGCATTCATCCTGAATGAGCATGCGGGTCAAAGAGTGTGAGGAGGTGGCGACCATGTGATGAGAAAAATGTAAATTAAATTTTAATAATCTGCACATTATTGAGATATCGGTTTAATACAAAAATGTTGTCAACCTTCATTCAGGTAACACTAAGTCTATTTGTGAGTGGTTTTATGTGGACATTATGTTGAGACTTCTGGATACCATAAAGTTGATTAGCCTTTCTCCATTATCATTTGTTCGGCTGAGCAGATTGTGCTCTCCAATAGTGGATTTAAACTCTGCTTCCCTTTCAACTTGTGCGTTAAAGTCTCCAAGTGTTAGTTTCATGTCATGTGGCAATGTGCAACCATATGCCACCTTCAGATTTTCTTGAGACATCCCTTAAAATAGAGACGTTACAAAATTGACATTTATTTCTATCAGTGTTGACTTAAGATTAGAAATCCAATCCCAAATTTGTGCTTCTGTTCACCCCCACTGTGTAGTACGGTGTAGGGATACTTAACCCTGACTATGTCCTTTCGCACATCTTACACAGCCAAATTATCCAGAAAACCATTTTTGGCCTCTTAATTCATTTAGAGCTTTAGGTCTACTTAGTGTTCCAACATTCCATGTTCATCTCGTAATTTCCGCACTTCCGCAAATCAATCCGAGACTTATTGAAATCCCACTAATTAATGCTTTTTATAGTGGTGGGTTGTCAACCCGTCCATTCTCTGATTTGTTTATTATAATAATTAAAAGAATCTACATTATAAGTTTTAACCAGAATCCTCTATAGCTTACTTTCGCCATTCAGCAGGATGTCCCATGTTACCATAAATATTACATTATTTACTAAAATCTATTAAAGGGTGCTCAGTCAAGTTTATAATGAAACATTTTGAATGATACATCTAATTATTATTTTATAATTATCGTTATTTTTACTAGCAATTAATACTTCATTTTTATTTATCAACTTTCACAATCTTCATTCTTTCAGCCTATAATCTTTCTTATTTATAGCATACTGAAAATTTGCTAGATGGGATGGTTTTAGAAGTTGGCCTCGGTGGCTTTCGAATTATAGACTACTTTCGACTTCATGAGAATCCTTCCCTACAATTGAGAATCTGTTTAATGAATTATTATCTGATTCCTTAAATATATTCATACTAATAATCTCCATATTTACACGAGAAGTGCTGGCACTGATTCTAATTTATTATTTTTTTAGTAGCTTTTAAGAATTATTAATAATTTCTTTTTCCACACTTTCTAATTCTTGGCAGTGTCGCCACATAAAACCATTTCTTGGGTTAACCGTAATTCTATTCTGCTCAAACTAATATCTGATTTTGAATTATTATCTGTAATACTCTTCAGAAAATTCCAGAACAATATTCCTATTTATTATGCTCTAAATTTTCACTTGACACCATGTTGTACTTATTAAATTACATTAAATGTGATGGCCACAAATCCGACACACGTCAGTATTACTTATAGAAATTACGTGATGAGGCCCTATTATTTCTGAGAATCTTAGGTTTTTAGTTATACAAGAAAAAAATGTCTTGAATTTTCCATAGAGCTAAGGACCGTAAGAATTCAGGGTATGTGGTGGTAAAGTCCTTTAGGTATTTATTACTGATAGAGTTGGAATGACCTTCAAAAAGGATTGGCTTCATTCACTGAGCTCAGGGTGTGGGTAAAGTGAAAATTATCCCAATGCTTGTCCAAAATTATAGACAAAAACATTTTGAGAGTATTTTTATTCTAGGCCATACGAGTGATTTTATATTAATAGTTAAAAAATAATAACATTCCTTTTTCTGAATCAGTTTATATTAGCTATTGCTGGACTTATCAACTCTTTTTTCTGATGTATACAGGGCAATCCTTCCCCGCCGGACCCGCCCCGCTAAACCCCCGGGAAGCGACGGTCCTATATCACTTGAAATATTTACTTAAAACGGGAAGAGGAGACTTTAAGATAGTTTAATCGAACAATATTTAAAAAGCGTCTGAAATTGAAAAACGGCATCAAGTTTCACAAAAGAAACTTGTTAATATGTGAGATAAATTCAAGTAAAAATATTTTATAGCGTAATTCGTAAGACATAAAACATTTTTTTTTTTTTATTGTCGAGAAATCTGCGAGATCAACGCAAACCAAGTCAGATTTTGGACTTGTGGGTAATGCGCTGGTTTTAAGATCTTTTTGAGCGTTTTCTTATTTTTACAAATTGACAGTTTATTTGAGAATGACTATTATAATTTCTAGTCTGCGTTGAGTGATGTGTTTTCAGATCAATATCTGAATTGGCCTAACTTTAAGGATTATTAATAAACTCCTATTTTGAAGGTTAATTTGTTCAAAATCCTACTTTTATGACTAAATGACAGCTATTTTTTTGTTCTTTATATTAAACTGTACACCTGTATTGTCTCTATCATTTTATTTTAATAATTATTCCATGCTATGATTAAATTATATGTAACTTTATCCGATGAATTCTTTGAACGAAACAATTAAAACATGATTAATATTGTCCATTAATCCTAACTTTTAATATATACAAAGTAATTTTAAATAGTATTATTAACTTTTACTGAATAAATTTATTATTTTCTAAAACTAAATATTTATTAACAATTTCAGAGGCAGCAAGGGATGCATCCTGTCCAAGAGTATGCCCAGCAAGTGCCCAAGAGCCTGTTTGTGGTACAGATGGTTTCATCTACCCCAGTTTCTGTGAGATGAGGAAAAAGACTTGTGGAAAAGGTAACCTCATAGAGATTATTTTGATGTGATTGGAATCTTTATTTGAATCATTTAAGCATTATTTACTTGGATTTGCTATTCTTCTATTGAATTCACAATAAGACAAGATCAATCAATTGATGTTTATACTTGTTAAATAAATAAATTTCTAATACCCCAGTAAGTTATTTATTTCTGTTTTTTTTTTGTTTTTTTTTTTGTTTTTTTAAGGATATTATTTAAGTGAAACCATTTTTAAATTTGCTTTATCTTAAAATTTCCCTTATATCATCAAAATTATTTATTTTGTATGTATCAACAATACACTATTTGAATGAATTCATTTCTTTATTATAATGTTGCAATGTTTGAATCTATTTATTTATATTATGTAGGAATATATGGAACCCAACTCGCTTCAAAAAGATTTAAAATAGGTATTGTCAATTAACCCATTTCTACACGAGGGTAAAAATAGTATGGTTTTGGGATACTTTCTTCTGTTTTACGTTAATTGATGTCTAAAATTTATGTTTGGCTAATTTAAAAATTTCTGTCAATCGGGAGCTCTATTTTTTGAAGTGATTCTTATATTTGCATCTGGAGCACTTGGCAGGTAAGAGTTCAAATATAAGAATAGCTGTTGCATGAAAATAATTCATAGATAGTTTCTTTAAGGTTTCAATACTACGACCTATAACTAAAAATAATGATCACAAAAAAGTAGTATATTTATTTTTCATGATATATCTAGAAGTAGTCTGGGTGAGGGGGCATTTTTACCTGAGCAAATTTTTTTGAAAAAAAATTTACTGGAACAATCACTGAACTATCTTTAACATTTTGTGCACTATGTCTAAAGTATTAGCATTAAATTGAACAGGAATTTTTTTAAATATTTCAAAATAATATACCAAATAAATAAAATTATTATAGCGTAAACTCATCACAAGAAATAAACGTGTTTTAACAATATTATACATTGATTTTATGCCTTATTGCTTTTAAAATAGCTAATTTAATGATATAATCTAAGCAATATTCAAATCACATTATCATGGCCAAATCATTTGAGAAGGTAATTTAAAGTTTTGGTTTTGGAATTCTTTTGTAAGAATGTTCTTTTATTATTTAATTCTTGACCTGGTTTCATTTGAAATTCTTTTTGTCGAAGGTTTCTTTATGTTTTTTGGACTCCAGTGTTCCTGATAACAAGTAAAAAATTTGACTTGGCTAATTAAGAATAATTTCTTAATTAGCCAAGTCAAATTCCATTATTAAAAATTATTAGACTGTGTGATCTATAAAGACTTTTATAGGAGTACAAATATCAACAAAGCAAGGACTTTGCCAGCGAGCCCATGGCTCCAATTGTGATCATCGGTGTGGCAATGAAAGAGACCCGGTATGTGGTACTGATGGCCGCACTTACCTCAACAGATGTATGCTCCAAGTAGAAGCATGCAGGTAAATGCTTTTTTTTGTATCATTTCTAACTTTTGGCAAAATATTTGTCAATTAATCAATTATTATGACAGTACTGTCATATAAATTATAGTTAAAGCTTCAAAAAACAATCTTTCCATGCTATAACAGTGTTGTCGGCATCATCTCATTTTTTATATCTGAAAACAAATTTCTAGATATCTGTTGCTCATTTAAAGAATTTTAAGAACTTAAAGATAATTTTAAGATTTTATTTGGTTTTCAGCCCAAAAGCTTTTGTAAATAATTGTCTCCTTGTTAGCATCTCTGATATCAGTATAAGTGTTTCGAATAGGACTTTTACTTAAATATGGAGAAATTCAGTTCAATAATTCAAAGAAATTAGTGATTAGAAGTGCAATATCTTAGGCCAATTCAACTAATATTGAAACAGCAAGTATATTGATTAAGAATATACATCTTTGTAGAAGTTTTTTTCTTTTTTATAAAATAATCACTAATGTTTTATTTTTATGTAACTGAATATAATTCTGTATTGAATTAATAGTACCATAATAGGTTTAATAATTAAATGAGTCATTAATTTGATGACTGAGTACTATTCCAATACTACATAGAGATGAAACAACTGATAGACTGTGAGCTTTCTTTGGTCATAAAAATATGAGTATTAGATTTGCTGATATGGCCCATTGACATTCAATAAATTTTAGATCACATTTAAGCTCATCTCATCATAGCTTAATCTCATCTCTGCAGGTCTACTAGGAACTGGGCATGGCCTTTTTAGTATAGACCTGGAAGGTAATATTATGAAATGATTGGAGCTCCTACTTCTTTTCTATTTACCTCTGGATTTTAGACTCATTAGTAGCTACACAAAGGATAACTCACAGTTTAAAGACTTCCATCTTATCTTTATATAGAAATTCTCTTCTATCTCTCTTCTTCTTTGATTTAACACAATTTTCTTATGAGTTAACTTCATCACCATACCTGTAATATGTTGGAAATGGTAATGTTAAAATTTGATGAGCTAAAAACCGCTAATTACAAACTGTCTCATCTCACTGATCAAACAAACCAATCAGACAAAATCTATTCATCAGAAATACACCACCCCACTTCATTTCAAGTATTTAAAAAGTCTCAATTATACTTTTGAACACCACATGCTGCTTCCTCAAAATGTATCTTATTTGGTGTAAAGAACTTCTTTCATTTTCAGAGTTGGTATCTCTGTTTCCCATCTTGGTGCCTGCAATAACATTTCAGCCCATCGTGAAAACTGTCCTGTTGATTGTGCCCAGGCACCCAAAGATGGTCCAATTTGTGGAAGTGATGGCAATGTCTACTCTAACACCTGTATAATGAAGCAATTGACTTGTGGGTAAGTTATATTTCAGTTCACTTGGATTTGTATATCTATACTCTGTATAATCATTTAATTTGAAAATCTGTTTTCCAGTCAGGGAGTTGTCAGAACTTCTAAGAAGCACTGTCAAACAACTAGACATTGCAGAGAATCTTGCTGGAGAAATGCCAAACCAGTATGTGGGAGTGATGGGGTCCTCTACAGCAATCCTTGTCGTATGAAATCCAAGAACTGTGGGTTAGTTCTTTTATAAACATACTCATTTTACCCTATTCATGTTATGCGAGATAATTATTTATATTTAGTATTATTATGCTACATTTTTACCTGCTTATTGTCCACATGATGTTTTATTATTTAAAATAATTAAATAAGATTTCAATCTACTTACAGTTCAAAGTACTATAAAAACTATCATTACAACAGTAAACACCACTTAAATGTTTTTGTTTTTTTTATTTACGGTTTCACATACAGACAAAAGATTGGACGGAAGACCATTTGTGGTTTAAATTATTTGTAAGACAATGATCAGCTATCTACACCAAGCTAATCATATAATTCTTATTATATATCATAGTAAACATTATAATTGTCAGAACAATTAAGAGGGAAGTTAGACTTTGGCCTAGAACTGTAAATGTGGCTGTGCAAATATTTATGCTTCCCTTTTCATTTTTTAACTTTATTTACTTTTTTTTTTTTTTTCCATATTTCCTGCTTTGTATGCTCTAAATTGTCATGGTTCACCATGGCTTGTGAACAGTTATGTGGACCAGGAGGACCAATTTTGTTTCCAACCTTGACCTATTGATGATAAAGTACTTCCTGAGAGTAGCCCTTTCTTGGTGGTCACTAACCTTCATTTTTCACAATTCTTGCTCATTCATTGTATTCTCCCAGATAATCCTCATCCATCTTCGTGGGTCCTTATAATCCTCATTCTTAGAATCTTTTAATCTAGTTTTTTTAGAATCTTAGAAAGGAACTCCTTCTATTTGCAGTACACTTGAGAAAATGTCTTATAGCTATTTGCTAAATGAATGCCAGCCTGGTCCTAGTACTGGGGATGCATATCTCAGGATACCCACAACTACTCTTTTGCATATTGTTATTGCCCCTGAATATGAGGTCTCAGAATGTAGAATGAGTTCATTCAGGGCTGGTTTCATATTAATCACAAGTAGTACAAGGGTGGCACCATGTTGAACATTCTTCCAATATTTATAGATGATTTTATCCCATCTTAATTTGTTGCTAACAACATAATTTGAATGTACCCTTTCCTTTCTCTTTGTATATTCAGAGTTACTGAGTGAACTCTTAAAGGATGTTCCTTAGAAGAAAATTATCTGTTGTTAACCCACGTTTCGCCCCACTTTGTTGGGCTGTCAGGTTGAAATAAAGATGACAACTGAGTTGAGTTGTCAATTTAGGACAGGAAAGTGTGGTTAAACTACGGTTCACCAACAAACTCGAACCAGAGTGGCCGAGATCTATTTCTTGGGTCCGCCACCAAAAATGTCAACTTGCCTAGGTCGTATTCGAACCGGCACCACCGCAAAACCCAGAATTCTAAGTTGGTGCCTTAAAACGCTCGGTTACAACGCCCTCTAAATAGAAAAAAACTAAATTATAAAAGAAATCATTATTCTTAAAAATAAATAGATTAAGAAGTTAGTTTTAGATAGTCTTAAAGTAGGTATGTAATTGATATAATAGTAAAATAGAAAATTAATAATTGTTCGTATAATACATTTCCTTCTGACTCCAGCGCGAGTTCTACAAGTTTCATAACTTCTTCTTGATCTGTTGTTGTATCCTGTAGACAAAGCTATTTTGCTTCATACTCTAGAAAATTAGACTAATTTAGGTAAAAACAATAGTTCCCACTCAGAGTGGGAACAAGACAAAGGAGTGAATTTTTTGTTCTCCATTTCGACTGTATACTTGGCCTTTGTATTAGAGTTAAACATATATTTCTAGCTCTAGATCGAAAAGAGTATCAGTTATTAATAACTAATTTCTGTACTTACCTTCTCTCCAGGCCCATGTTGAATAATTTTCAAACATACAAAAGAGAGTTACAATCTAAAAGAAAATTTGAACTGTAGTTTTTTATACTAGTATATTTTTTTAAGACCTTGCTACTTTGATTCTAAATTATTTTTAGCCAGTAAAAAAATTTTAATAGATAAAAAATAAAGTTTATAGTAAGAAATAAATAAAAAAAAAAAAGAAATTAAGGAGTAGTTTACGGGAAAGTATTATCTTAGTTATAAAACTATATTCTATTTGTTTTCGAGGTGTGCAGAATCAAAAAATTATATTGATCTGTGTACCTGAAAAAAGAAACGAACCAGTAAAGCAGGCTGGAGTGAAATTGGTAAGGTATTCAACCCGATTTGGTAAGTATTGTACTCCACTCATCATTTTATTATGGCTGGCAGTCTCAGCAAAGGAACGCAAGGAAATATGCCAAGTTTCAAGCCCCCAGCTAAAGACTTCATCGAGTAATAGATTTCTAAGCGCTCTTTAGAGGTTTTGCCCCACTTAGTGATCTCCCCATCCAAGTGACCCCAAAGACCCTGCGTCGATGGAAACTTGATGTAAAAGGGGGGTCTTTCGCAACGTTACGAATTCCGTTCCTGAAGTTGACGAAGCTGTGCTCTATGGACTGCATGATAAGTGTTTACACGAACCATTGAGGAAAGCAAGAAAATTTTAATTAAAATTAAATCACTAACACCGATTTGAAAGATTATTCCTCCATTGTTCGTAGCCGGGGGTTTATTAACTATATAAAAATCTTTTAAACTCTCTACTAGTGACTGTTTCGAATACATCATTAATTGATGGCAACAAGATGCTACGCTAGTACCTTCCAATGAGATAGGTATCGGGATTCGTTCCAGGAACTGGGGTCTTTGGGCCTTCCATTCCAAGCCATGTTTGCTATCTAAAATAACTTTTTTGCTATCAACCAATTCGAATTAAGCTCATTCACTGGTACTGTAAGTAATTGGAAGATAAGTAAGGTATAATATTATTAAAAAGATAAATAAACGTTGTTTTAATTTTATTTCATATCAACTCCTTGTACAACCACTGTACTAGAAACAGTACTTCCACACAAAGTACTGAAATTCCGACCCTTCATGGGTTTTAGTGGTACAGCTTTTTGTTTAAATTTAATTATTCATAACCTAAAAAAATGTTTCAAATCATGTCGAATTTTGAATATTATTAGATTGTATTATCTTTTTCTGCTCTTTAGGAAACATGTCTTTGAAGTTCCATTGGCCTACTGCCTCTCGCAAGAAAGAACTAGCGGTTCAATGCAACCTGAGTGCCCAACTAACTGCACTAAATCAGACCAGCAAATCTGTGGAAGTGATGGCAACGTCTATTCGTCAGAGTGTGAAATGGACCTGATGAACTGTGGGTAAGTGATTGAATACATGGTCTTATTAAATTTACCTTCACGACTGTCGTTAAACCAGTGACACAGGTATTAACGACACAGATTAACCAGGTAGCCTGTCACAAATGCCGCGGGCCCGCCTCTAGAAAGAAAAATACTAAACTTGTAACTGTCCTGACTATTGTTAACAGATGTTTTTGCTTCGAAGGAGTGTTTTTCTTAACATATTTTTGAGAATTAGTTTGTAAAATATTTTTCTTTAAGTTATTATAAACAGGTTTTTAGTGAGTGTTAGTTTAAGAGATAAGCAACTACACAACGTAAAATACGTATGTAATTTTTTTTTTATTTCAAAATAATATGATAATAGTTTCCTATTAAAATTTTATAAAACGGCTATTTGTTTCCAAAAACATATATTCCCAATACAATAACTATTCTTTAAAAATATTCTCCTTTTTACTAAACACATTAACAATATTATTAATAAAACCTACTTTCCACGGGTTAGGACTGTTATCTCCTAATTACAGAGCTTAATTTATTTACATTAAATTTAATTAACAATCTTTTTTATTTATTGCTTATAAATTATGTCTTATTATTAATATAAACCATTCTCAAACAATTGGTTAATAAATATATTAAATTAGAGAGTTGTTTTATTTTTTTTATCCTCAAA
>NW_027108206.1:876638-891248 GCF_000696795.3 Halyomorpha halys
AGCAAATATCATGAAAACTGCTACTCTTACGAATATAAACATTATAAACTACTTTATAGCTCATTAAACTAGCTTTAATTTGAGTGCTAATAGACATCTGTACGACAAATGGTTTTTGAGATACACATTTATGAAATAAATTCACTAACTACTGATCTTTCAGTACATCCCGTACAACATTTTTATGAAATGTTGCTTTTTAAAAAGCTATATCTCGAAAACTATTTAACGTAAATAACTCTATTAGGGCTCATATTTTAGTAAATTTACTCTTCTTTAAATGGCGCTCTCTTGGGGTTTCATGTGGTGTTGCTACTTTTTATGATATAGTGCTCCGAATGAATTTTTTTGTCGCTTTGAAATAGCCGCCATTTTTTATTCCCCCTACTTATACTTGGAAGACTCATCAATTTTGACTATTAATTTTACATAGTTTTCATTAAAGTAATCAAAAATTGGGTTGAGATAACTGCCTTTTTTCTCCTCTTGGGCTCTTGTACTATCGGCTGTCCCTCTCTTTTGGCTCTCACAGATTTCGGCCAATTGTACATAAAGATTCTATTAAAAACGTAGCTCCTCTAGTGCTATTAACGATCAAAAAATATACTTAGTCTAAAGCCTGAAGTTCATATTAAATACAAAATTATTTGTTTCCCCAAGTATTCTAACCTTCGAATTGATTATTGCGAGTATCTAGTTCCTAACTTTCTTTTCTTCTTTTTTGAATTAAACATATCCGATTTTCATTTGGCTTTGTGCTTTCCTACTTTAGAAGTGAAAGATATTTTAGGACTCGTTACTTTGTGTCTCACCTGTTAGGTTTTCATCATAATGGACGATATTCAGCTATAGTTTTTAACTATCTAAATATTCAAAATTGAATTATATTTCTCCAAATTTCCAATTTTTTTATTATTATTTATTTATATGAAGATAGTATGACCGGAACAGGGGGGTTCTATCCTGAAAAATGTGGGGTAATTTTATTTTTTTTTCTTATATGTGGATACAATATGTACAAAAAACAAAAATAGTTTTTTGGGAGTTAGGAAACCTCGCATTTGTGAGACTTTTTTCGCTTATAACTTCTTTACGGTAACTTATAGTGAAAACTTTACTCTATAATAAATTTAATAAAAGCATTACATTCTGTGTTGAATGATTACCAGAATTTAATAATTCGATTGAGTGTTAGGGTCATAAACTAATCATACAGTGATGATATTATATATTAGTTTTTGATAAATTTGGAAAAGATCGTTTGCTTATGACGCTTTTTATACATTCATCATTATTATGCATACGTATACGGAATATTATCAGATTCGAAATATTATCCTAATACAAACCATAAAATAAAATTATGGAACATATTAGATAGAAACTAAAGTAATATTTTTATGCGCATAATTAATTTTAAACAGGGAGCTATTTAAGGAAAAAAATTATCACTTTTTAGAAAATTCTATGGGCATTTCTAAATTTCATTTGATGAAATAAAGTTTCAATTTTTATTTTTTTTTTTAATATTTATTTATTGCTATTTACAACTGTACATTATAATACATTTAGTAAATCTGATCTAAGTTAAATTGGAGTGTTATAGGCGTGTAGAGAAACTACCCATTGGTAGCACTCTAATAACGTTTCAATGAAAAAAAAAAAATCTTTTTACTATTAAGTATTGTTGGTTGATGTACTAATGTAAAAGTGATTCAATAAAGAAAGTGAAGTAAGAAGGTGAATTAATTTCCTGAAGCGATAAGAGCAACCTTCAAAAAATAAACCACTGAACAAAGTTATATTTTTTAAAATGCTGAGATTGTTCATGGCTACCTATCATAATATCACGCGGATATTGTAAATTGAAAAAAAAAATAAATAAGTAAGTAATAAATTATATGAAAATCTTATAAATATTTACTGTTGAATACAATCTGATTTCAGTATATCTGCAATAATTGTGGTATAGTCAAATAAAAAATAAGGTGTAATGTAAATTTTTTATTAGTGAAAAAAATTAAAATAACCTACATTAAATGATAATTTAGACAAAAATGTCAAAGATGATCATTATTTGTGTATTATTTATATTGCACATGCAAAAATTGCAATATTTAAACTTTTATTTTTTGCTCATTTATCTGAGTGTATTATTGTATGTTGCCATAAGTGTCGAAGTCGGAGGATTTTTTTCAGCAAACTTCTTTGTATTTTTTCACAGATATAATATAAAAGATACAACTGGTCTGCACCAGCATTACTCCTACAGATGTTGACTTAAAAATTCCTTTTATTATACAAAGTTTCCTAATTGTAATTTTAACGATGAGCCTTTTTTTATTTTTATGATAGGAAAATATTATATCATATTCAATTGGTTATTGTAGGTCTCAAACAAAGCGGCGGGTAATGAGAGTAGATTTGGACAAGTGTAAGGCTCGTCTGAACAAGTGCCAAAAAATCAAGTGTCCACCGTCAAAAGATTCAGTTTGTGGGTCAGATGCAAGAACATATGACAGTGAATGTCATCTACAAATTGCTAACTGTTTGTGAGTATCATGGAGATAAAAAAAAATTAAACATATTATACGATAGCAAACACTAATTGTTTCTTCTTTATGTACAAATTAAGGCGTGGAGTGCAACTAGCTCATATTGGAGACTGCAGCCCGCTGTTGGATAGAGAAGAATGTCCTTCTGATTGCGATGAAGAAGAAACATTACCTGCTTGTGGCTCAGATGGAAATGTATATAGGTAAAAAGTCTTAGTATAGTATTATGATGACTGACCCTGTATGAAAACTGGTTACCTATACATGGAATATAAAATAGGAAAAGTATTGCGATCGAGAAAAATTTGGAATTCCAATTTCCCACGGAAATACATGATTTGTGATTCCCGAGTCCAAAAAAAAAAACTAGTCTCGCGAAATGGTCTGTATGCGTAGCATATATTTTATAAATTGTTATTTTAAGATGACCAAGTATCCCAAAATAAAGATTAATTTTCATTTTCATTTTGCCCGACTGCTTGTCAGATCAAGTGAATCGACACAATTCAGAAAAATATTTAAAAGGCTAAGCATCTGTAAAAGAAACAACCATTCTTGGAAAAAATGGGGTTATTTTTTTGCGAAGCTTTCTTATTGATTCCTTGAATACCGTGCCAAAAACCGATCTTTTAATGATTCTATGGGTCGCCGAAATAAGTCGTTTTTGCCAGTCTTTTTTGGCGGTCAGTCGTTATAACCGTGGTTGCTATATCCAATTTTAAATACATTGGTAAGGGTCTCTAAATCATGTTTCCGGAAATATTTGAGATTTTTTTTCTTTTATCTGCCCTTCTTTGAATGTAATTGCTCTCTGAGGGTTGATTTTATGGAATTTATGAAAATGTGATGGGTCTTTCGTTTAATCTTAGTCCATAACCAATTAAAACAGATAACAAATTATACAATGGTACCTACTTAGTATATACAATAGTGCCTACTTAGTATATAGAAATAGTATAGGATATACAATAGTACCTAGTTTTTAAAGAGAAATTGAAACACAACTATAAATAATCTAAACATTTTTTATTGGTGAGAAGAATAAATTGATTCTAATGTAAATGAATATTATCCAATTATTTTTTCATTCCCCTCCCTACATTGGTTAGTTTGACTTGATAGTAAAGCAAGTACCTTTTATATATATATCTTTAAAAAAAAAAATTGTTTTCTAGATCATTATGTGATTTGAAGAAAGCCACCTGTGGTCAGAGAGTAGTTCCTGTAGCATTGCACCATTGTCCTACAACTGCTGCTTGCAAATTAAACTGTTCTGATGAGAGAGATTTCGTTTGTGCTTCAGATAATCGATTTTATCGAAATGAGTGTATCATGAGAAGAGAAAATTGTGGGTGAGTTACAATAATTAG
Organism: Halyomorpha halys; assembly: GCF_000696795.3. NCBI lineage: Eukaryota > Metazoa > Arthropoda > Insecta > Hemiptera > Pentatomidae > Halyomorpha > Halyomorpha halys. The sequence continues at coordinate 880,564 of NW_027108206.1, forward strand.
ACTGCCATAATTAGAGGATAAGAAAGTTGTAATACGTGTTTATACTTCATAATCAGAATGAAAAAAAAATGTATTTAAATGACAATTTTGCACTTATAACAATTAAAGAGTACTAATTACAACTATTAATTAATTTACCACGAGATTATCTTAAAAAATTAAAATAGAATATACACAGTGTTAAATGTTGAAAGAACTATTTAAGAAATTCATTTCTAAACATTTTGAATGCATTGGCATTTAGAGTCGTAGTGAAAATGTTTGAAATCTGTTTCGCACTTAGAAAATTACTAAAACATCAAATTCCCGATCTATTTTCATTTCGAAGCATCAGAAATCACCTGTAGACTGCTTTAATCGCCAATAGCTACACCCTCCCAAGAACCATTTGGCCAGTACAAGATATCGACTACTCAAAAGAAACACTTACGCGGTCAGTCCCAACAACAACCATAATATAAAAGCTTGACAGGTTGTTAAGCCACCTCAAATCGACTCTCATCTCTTTTTAGGAAAGCTTAACTAAAGAACAAAAAGCAACGCTGGCTCGGATCGAAACATTTATTTGTTAAGTTAATATACAAACAAAATTCATAAATTAAATTAAAAAAAAAAAGAAATCTGCAAACATTAAAATATACAACAAAATAAAAAATAAAAAAGGTCCTTCGATTTAAATAAAAATAAAAAAACAAACGAAATTTACAAATTGCTGATTATAATTTTTTTTACGAATTGATGAACTGTGATGGGTCGGGGTCCTGAAGTCTGTTCCGAAAGGTCAGAGACGATGTCCTCAATCCACGTCGGTGGACCCACAAATCACGGAGCAAGGTCTGGTGACTGCTTCTCTGTACAAAGCGACTGATCGACTATACTTACACAATTCGACTGGGCTACTGTACGTAGGCTACTGACCTTAGGCCACCACTTGTATTGTTGTGGCAAATAATCCCATTGGCTGGTATTTCACTATATAAACACTACACCACAAGCCTAAATTCTCTTCATTTAAAACAAAGCCAACTTCCAACCTAAATACAAAATAAATAAATTAAATCTATTTGCTGTCTAATTACAAAACATGTACATTTTAATATACATGGTGTTAACACAGGTAATCCATCATTATTAACCTTCCGCGATCAATCTCAATGTCCACCTTTACTTATCTTTAGTACCATCGCCTGGGTTAACTTGAGAGCTATTATCTTTAAGATGCAATGAAATGCCAACATATCCTTAACTATGTGACAACAGACTTGGTAGACCATACCCCCTAATCCAGAATTTCATGGCCTTGGACTTAAGTATCTTAATCTTATAAGTATCTTCGTGGCTTGGTTGAGTAATCCTTACAGAGGTCCTCTTTTCCAATGCCTCTGGGGCACTTTGCCTGTCTTGTTTAGCTCACGTAGGTAGCCAAACTTGATATTGGGGCCTCTACTTGCATATGTGGCCCATTTTTCATTAGTTTCCTTGGTCTTCTGGATTCTGATCAATATCCCAGTGCTTCATATCTCTTCTCTCACTGCAGTCTCACCCGTTTCATTAAATCTGGCATTTCAAATAAATTGATTTAGCAAGTACTTCATTTAATTAAAAACTATAAGACAGTCCTCAAGTTACGATTCTCGATTTTACTAGATCCCTCAGAAATCACATACTGCACTGTGCCCAGAAACAATCTAGGTGCGGTTTAAAGTACCTTTTGTTTAGTTTACCCCATACCTCACCACTTCTGGCATATGAGATGGTTATCATAGTGGTTACCAACCTATTCTAATCCGATTGGTAAGATTGGATTTCCATTCCGTGGAGTTACTAGGATATACGTCAACCCATCCAGGCTGAATTCGAACTGGCGCTTCCACAGACATGAAGTTGCTAAGGTGATGCCTTAGCACACTTGGCTAGTACAGCCTTCAAACTACCTTCTCACTGAAGGTTTCTAAACTCATTTTACCACCTTGACCTTTGATTGCGTAACAGCCTCCAACCTTTCATTCCACAGGGCTTCTTACCTCTATTCCTGCACTAGACTCTACCTAAATCTCTGGTAGCAGGATATAAAACACTTATTTTTTCTCATTATACAGGAGTGCTTAATTAAGACCTTAATCCTTTTTTTTTATTAATTTATTCTTTTTAGAAATATCTTATTTCCGATTTAAAGCTATATTTGTGGTTCAAATATAATTATAATTAAAATATACAAATCATGTCAACTGTGAATTCAAAAACAAAAACATACCAGTAAAACACCTTTCAAATTTTCCTCTGTTTCTCTCACTTTTTATTATATCGCTAATCAATATTTTTATATTCCATTATCTTTCCCTTTGAAGCACATGTTAAAGGAAAACCAGAGAATTATCTAATAGACAAGAGCGTAGTCACATAAATAAAGTTTGAATGAAATAGTAGTAAAAAAAAGTTTTTTATTTTTTTTTATTTAGCTTTTTTAATTTAAAGAAAAATATTATATTAACAGTAAGAAAACTAAAATAAAAACTTATAGCCATTTTTTTTTTTTTTAAATACTTGGGTCTTTCTCAAATAAACTGTCACTTAGGCTTCCTGAGGTTTATAAAACCTCAGCTAACCGGCCATTTCAATTTTTTTTTACAAACCCCCTAGAAAAATTAAGAAATTAAAAAAAAAAAGTTTTAGATAGAAATGCTAAAAATTGTTCACAGTAACATCTGGGTGAAGTGATGGCGTCAAGGAATGCAGTGTTGCCTTAAACGAATATTAGGCCATTTTATGCCCCAATCAAAAAACCTTTTTTTCAAATTTTTTTCATTTCAAAACAAGTTTATTTCATAAGGAAAATTCCTAGAAAATCAAAACGAGCAAACCAAGTGAGGTTTTTGTACTTTTAAACATTGATATAACATTATATAGGGCTCAAGACTAGTTTTCAAGTACTTGAATTTTCTTTGTTACAAACTTCTTGAGGTGTTGCGACGTGTTTGCCAAAATATGACAAATTCGTGGATGCAAAAGCATGAGGGTGTTTTATTTGGATTGGCTCTAAAAATGCCTCTACACGGTTGCCAAACAATAGTTAATTCATTCATGTGCAAGCGTCTGGATGGATTGATACAAGTTGGTCTGACTTTGTGGGTGACCTGTTGGTTGTCGGTTAATTGGTTTAGAACTGTCTACAGATGAATATTTATACTCTCTGTATTTTAGTAACTTAAAGAATTTTCCCTACTATAGGTAATCAATAATTAACTTTAGTTTAAGATTGTGTCTTTTAATTGTATTGATTGGGCATAAATAATTTTTTTCCCGAATCTAGTCAATTACCTTAAGTGGTTTATTTTGAATTAACACTGCTCTAATATACATTTATAGAGACATTATATGTTTGGGTAGTTAAAACAAGAATCTAATACAAATTAAAGTGCTGTTGAAATCATTTGAATTCTATTTTTAAGATATATCTATTATTTTTTTCTACTCAAAATTATGTAAATCATTTTGGAATTTTCCAAATAAACAACTTCTCAATATTGACCCAGCCATAATTTTATTTATTTTTTCACAGGAAACATGTCTTTGTTGTCCCACTACCCAGGTGCCTAGCAGGCTTCCAATTCAAGGGCTGCTCAAGACCATGCCCTGCACTCTATGACCCAATATGTGCTTCAGATAATAAAACATACTCCAATGAATGCTTCCTTGAGATGGAAAACTGCAGATCAAGAAGTCTCGTTACTAAACAACACCATGGTGTTTGTGGTCAGCCTGTTGAAGAGACCAAAAATTACTTGTACTAAAAAATGCACTTTGCTCTTTTGAGAAAAGATGGGTAGGATGCTCAAGTGTTGACTGATCCCTAAATGACCTACCTATCTATGATGTTGCAAACGACTGATGGCCTATCTGTGGTTATTCTTTATTTATGTTTTTAAAAATATTATTATTAGTCTCTTTACAATAATTTGAAAAACTTAAAATGGATTTGTTAATTTTTTTTTTTTTTTTAAGTTACTTTGCTATTAATTGAAACTACACAATCCTTGTGAAAACTGCCTATTGTACTAAGTATTCTTTAGTCAATTTTTAAAAATTGTAATGGCTGTATTCTCTATTTAGGCTTGATTCTAATCTACTTATCAGCAGTTGTTAGTTTTATCCAATTTTCTTTTATTGTGTGTTTATTCCTTTTTTTCTAACATAAAGACTGTATGCTAAAGGAGAATTTACCAAAAACTATGATCAAAATAATTAATGATTTTTTTTTATTGGTTAGACGACATACCTTGGAAGAGATTTTTGTACAGGACTTTTATATATCTGGGCTTAATAAAGTATATATTTGAATTCGCCATTTATTGAAAAAAAAAAAATACAAATAAGGAATTCCAAAAACATCTTCGTGAAAATATTGAGTTGTAATCTCTGCATTTTGTTGACTTTATGTGATCATATAAAAATTACTTAATGCAGCTTTCTACATGTACTGTTACAATATTAACAATTCACCATTCGATTGCTAAGGTCATTATAGTACACTTAAAAAATAAAATGAGAGTTAAGTTACTCAAAATAGTGAAGTTTCATGTATCATTATCTATATTTATTGATTTGACAAGTATATTTTTATTAATGTAGACTATGAAATGTTAATATCTAGTCTTATCATTGAACAATAATGTAATGGAAACAAAGTCATTTTATTTTTCTTAGCCTTATTTGAGGATGGATAATTAAGTTTAAAAAAATAATATACTCTGAACTAAAAGAGACTGTGAACACAATACTTGCATTTTATTTCAATGCTTATTTCATATGAAAATAGTTATTTTTCTAAAAATTTTATTATGTACCTCGACATAACTTTTTTTAATTTTTCTTCAATACCAAATCCCTTATTTTATTTTATAATAATTTAAGAAATTAATTTTTAAAGTACTGATTTATTACTAGTGTGTTAAGACATTTTATAGGATTTACCTTTAATGGACAAAGAAAATACTATTAATATATTTTTGTTATACATTGATTTGTGTAATATATTCATACAACTGCTCACAAACTAGTTCTGCAAAGTTTATTATCAGAAATAATAAAATAATTCTTTAACCATTCATGATAAAAATTTCATAGGATTTTATATAAAATAAAAACTAAATAATTTTATCAATAGAAATACTTTACTTTTATCTTATAGCAATTCATAAAATGTAAGTTGGGCGTTCACAAATTTTTTTTTTCCAAAGTGTTCTAATTAATGTGTGTTTCTCCTTCATACCTATATCTCTATAACCTTATCATTGCAGCATCATTACAAAATGTTTTTATTTTCAGTTCTGTTAGTTACTCACCTTAATTAGTTTATAACAATTTTTGAAGGGCTCCCACACCATGTAATTAGTGGCTAAAAATACTAAGTGTTTTCAATGAAGACATATTCCTATTTCCTGCCCTATTCATAACATTTTCATTACATAAATTTGAATCAAGCCTGGATGAAATTTAAATTAATTTACTTATTGAAGATTACTCTTGTGTTCATTTTTTTATTAAATTATTTATTTTGTAAATATGAAAATTACAAAACTTAATTATTATGTTTACTTCTTGCCAGTAAGGTGTTATATCTAATGTGGAATAATGTTTACTGTTTATTTTTGTGTTTTTCCATTTGAGTTTTACAAATTGGTCCATGCACTCATGTTCGTGTATGTACTAGTACACACTCACACATAAAAAATACACACACACACACACAGTCACATACATTTTTTATTTTGTATATATACTTGAAGTAAAATTTTTCATGTTACAATCACTTAGTTTCTTGATAAAGTTTATGGAGTGGTGAATTTGAAATGTAAACTATTTTACTGAATAATTTAAATCAAATAATTATTTGTAATTTGAATAAAAATTAGGAAGACGACTGTAAAAAATGTTTATTGATTAGTATAGAACAAATAAATTATTTATTTAAAATCAATTGTTTCTATTCATTATAACTCCTACAAAACTAATACCAAATTGAGTAGATGTACATATATGTACAAATGCATACTTCGACATTGCCAACAGTGAGGGTGAGAAAAGGGTAAGATCATAATTACTGTTGATTTAGAATTTAGGTTCATTAATTTGTAATTAAATATAATTATTTTATTGTGTTGTAAATAATTGTTCACATATTTATCAAAAAGGAAAATGAATATACATATTCATGTCTGTACAAAGATATTGGAAGTTATTTTTTTAAATTGAATTCCCAAGCATTGTTTTCTAACTAATTAATAATTCATTTACCAAACATAGAACCTTTTCCAGGGATAACTTATTTTTTCTAAATTCAGAATATAGAAATAATGATAGCCTTCATAAAAAATTGTATGAAGTAAAAAAGGTAAATGTTTTGGTGTATGAAACAGTAATACACACTAATAAGTGAAACTGGTCTTAATTTCAGGCCTCATCAGAGCTAAAAACAACCAAAATAACAGCTATAATGAATGAAGTTTCATTATTTTTATTCTATTATGAATAGAATAAATATTTATTTTTAATTCATAGAATGAAAATTATAATTTTTTTTTTTATTCTATTATGGTTGTTATCTCAATTTCTTTTTAGCCCAGATGAAAGCTTGTAATTTAGGCCCAAACATATTTATAATATGTTATGAATTGACTACAGATAACAAAGTTTGCCCACGAGAATTTGTGACTCTCAAGCTTGGTGTTTAAGATTACACCTAGAATGAAATGATGTCCTAAGGAATTGAGAAGAGAGCTGAATTGGGAATCGGATATGGATTGGGGCAATATATGGCTGTGGCTTGTGGGAAATCCACTCCCATTGCCTATTCAAGATTTCCTACTAGCCACAGCAATAGTAATCAAGACTTTTTCCTTTCCAGTCACACTTACATCAGTGTACTGCCTTCCCAGCCAATCCATCTCTGATTCCCAAATTCAGCTCTCTTCTCAATTCCTTAGGACATCATTTCATTCTAGGTGTAAACTTAAACGTCAAGCATCAGCAATTGAGCTCAGGGGCCACAAATTCTCGTGGACAAACTTTGTTAGGTCAATTGGAAACTCTTTTACCAAATCCTAACTGATAACGTTGACCTCAGAGTAATCCTGTAAACCCTAGAAGACCTTGATGATGCTGTATATTCCTTTATCACCACAGTACAACAAATTGTCTCTGCTGCTTCCTTTCCTAATCACTCTCCAAGAACTGCACCAAAATCATTTACCACAACACCTCATAGATCTAACTCCACACCAGATCTCTCTGGCAACACATAAGAAACTCAGCCGACTGCTGCACCTATAATTACTACTGTAAGCAATTAAAGCAAGAATAAGCCACATTCCGTTCCCAATCCTTTAATGTCTACCTATTCACCCTTTCTACTCGTGACAATACACAGTGGAATATCTATATATGTGGAAGAATTTTAAAATCCCATCCTATTTCCCATTCTCTCTGGGGAGATGATGGCTCCTGGGCAGCATCTGAGGAAGATAAAGCAGAAGAATTGGTCCAATACCTTTCCAACACATTCACACCTTACCCAGAATCCCACTCCACAGCAGCAGAAAAAATCCTTATGCCACCAATCCCACTTTTATTACCCCCTAAATGAATTGATCTCTCTGAGGTCGAATATCTTTTAAAAATCCTAACACTTCGTAAATCTCCTCACATACCTATGCATCTACATCTTAGGGACCACCCACTTTTTTTTCTTATTGAAAACATTCCATTATCATACTTTTTCCAATACCTGGCAAACCTCCCAAAAACATAGCACCTTATAGACCAATCAACCTTCTTCTCATTCTTTAAAAATCTTTGAGAAGATCCAAATCTTAAAAGAATCCTACCTATAATTGAATCTTCCTATATTCGTTTTTGTCAGTTTGGATTTCGTTCTCAACATTCTGCTGTTCAGCAAGGGCTTCGTGTTGTTGACTATATTTCTGCAGCCCTGGAGTGCAAACAGTACAGTTCCGGTGCATTTCTGCAGACTTTTGACCGGGTATGGCACACCACATTGCTCTTCAAGCTCTAAGTCCATCTACCCCAGCCCTTATACCTCGTCCTCTGACCGTACCTCTCAGACTGCTCTTTTCGCGTTCGCTGTGGTACAGAATTTTCGGACTGTTATCCTATTGAAACTGGTGTCCCACAAGGCAGCGTTTTAAGTCCTGTCCTCTACATTATCCTTCCCACAGATATTCCTCGTTATCCCGAAACCTTCCTGGCAACATTCGCTGATGATACCGCCATCCTTTCATCCAACTCAGACCCTGATACAGCAACCGCAAACCAATAAAGGTACCTCTCCCTAAAGGAACCTCATTATCCATCTCTACAATCCTCCACGAAAGCTAAAACGGCACTGAGAGCTCAGTTCCGAGTTACCCAGGCTGAATGTAAATAGGAATGATAATGTTTTAAGATATTATTTTACTTTAAGTTAAATTTATTTAATTTTGATTTATGAATTAATTTTTCCCCTTATTCTCTCCCTGATTCATCTTACCATTGTCTAAGAATATGACAGAATGTAATATTATATAAAAAAATAAAAAGAAACTTAGATCAGATCGTGTTTTGAAGAATAAATATAAGTCACTTCAAACTGCTTCTCGGCAGTAAAACTTAACATTTTTCTAAGGGTATTTATCATCGTCATATTCTTTATATATTTACGCCGGAGAAAGATTTTTCTTGGCAGGTTAAAACCTTATGGTACTTGCATATAGATTCATTATTTTAAGTCACTGTTGAGAAAGGCTCTTTTCACACCTTGAGTTTGAATTTTCCAGTTTTTCTTGGAAGCTGTAGCAAACTATAGTCTCAAGGAGGTTGTGAATAAAAAATATTGGACTTATCAACATAAGTCCAAGCTTGGTTCTTTGTTAGTGAATCTATTTAATTTTGTAGGGCTTTTAACAATTCTTAATTTTCTTCACAACTTACAGCTTCATCGTAGGTCAAGTGCTTCATTTTACTTGTGCCGAAATCCGTAATATGATCTTGAAATTTTGCTGGTGTTTTTTTTCTTTGATAAGCCTATTGTTGTCACCATTTCCTAAAACTTCTTCAATTTCATTAACTCACTGTTGATTTGCTTCCCTTCCATTTGATTAGTTTTTGTTTTCTCGTTCTCCATTGTCTTGTTCTTCATTTTCTTTCAAATATTCTGTGTTGGCTTCTTCATCCAGCTTACGTTCAGAGGGGTGAAAGAACGAGTTAGTAAAAGTTACATCTCTGCTTACAAAAATCTTTTCTTCGTTTATATTTCAGAATCAGTAACAAATCCTACAAACACGGTTTCTTCGCTTCTACTGTCCTGGTTTCTTAAAGGTTTCACTACTTTTGCGCTTCTTCACCTCAACGATATTATTAACATTCATCATCAAAAATAAGAGCTTTGGCATTATTCAACAATGTTAGGTTTCAGCGTTCACATTTCCCATTTCATTGTGGGGTGTAAAGTATGGTGAAATCCAATACTATTCCTTTATCTTGACACCATGATGTAAGTAGTTAATTTTTTAATTTATTGATATTTTCACATTTAATTTTGCAACCTTTCAGATTGAAATGAGTTTCCCCTTCTTTTATAAACCTTTTTATATACTGAAAAACTTCATTTGCTGGTTTTGTTTCAAGGAGATCCACCATGTAGAAATGAGTGTGGATTGTTCAATAATATAATGAAATCATTTTTATTATCATATACTGGAGCATTTACTGGACCACACACGTCGGATTGAATTATTTCCAAAGGGTGACTCTTTCTCTCTCTTTTTTGAAAGGTAGGCGTATCTATTTAGCTTTTGCACAAATACTACAATCTACATACCTCATATTGTCAGTCTTAAAGTTTATTCCGTTGCATAAATCAGGTATTTTCGTCACTTGACCATAACTGAACTGGCCTAGCTTACTGTGTCATTTAGCCAGTTCTGTTACTTCTTATTCAGTAATTAAAGTATTATCACTAGATTTCTTTTAGTTCACCACACAAAGTTTATTTTTTGTTTTCCTTCTTTCCATGACATTATTCTCTGGTACTTCCACTTCGTTTTTAGAGTATAATACTTTTTTATATTAAAAATAAACAGTGCCACAACTTTTTATTACTCAGTTTACTAACATGAGGTTTCGTGTAAGCTAGGCCACATAATACACTTCGTTAATAATGCAGATTTAGATCGACTGATCTGCAATCTGTCCTTTCTTGGCGATTTTTTCATTATTTAAGTACTCTTTAATTTCTGAAAAAATGTTTCTTTTGTTATTTAATTGCATCCATTGTCTACCAACATCTCAAAATCATTGCTTAATTTTGGTTCTGTCTTCGAATCACAGTGATAAGAAAAAAAATTAATTTTATTTGTTATCGATTATTTGTCATTATTGGTATTATTCTTCATACTCCAGGTTTTATTTCGATTTTTCATTTCAGAGTGTTCTTTAAAAAAAATTAGTCTTCTGATTTGTGATTTAATTTCTCACAATACATACAAACTTTATTTTTTAGAAAATAGTTTTGCTCACTGTTTTTTTTTTTTTTTTTTTTTTAGATAGATTTATTTATTGATAGATATTACAATCTGCCACACAGTTGTGGGCAATAGGTAATAGTGATGAATGATCTCATACATACTAAA
>NW_027108206.1:891503-932393 GCF_000696795.3 Halyomorpha halys
TGTGAGGGGTAGAGCAGAGCTCAAGAGATCCCAGTGCATCCCCCTCGCCGCATCACTGGTAATGAGCCAGTGGAGGCTGAGCAAGTGTGCTAAAGCCGCAAACACTCAACTTGAGTGGAGAATCTGATTGCTCACTGTGATTGGTATTCTTAAAAATTTCAAAGTTTTTTCTTACAATGGGTCTTTGTATGACCTTGTCCACATCCGAAGCATCTTGCGTCATTGATCTGTTTTGTTCGAGTTTCCACTTTGAAGGATACTGGTAATTCCTACTTAAATTTAAGTTTATCTTCTTCCGAGAAAAGCCTTGATATAAGATTTCACAAAGTTTTATCTAACTGAGGAGAAGAGTCCCAGGCACTGCTTAAGTGTTTAAAAATTTCAGGAAGAACTAACATTCACTAGAGCTCCGTCCATACAGATAGATACACTGAGGTTTCACGGTAACCAACAATGCTGCCGATTCTCCTGAAGATAAAATACTTGCTCAGCGCCCTGAAAATATCCGTTTTACTCGACCAATACCCGCCACTTTACCCGCTCTTGGAGAATCGTTATAACTGTAACTGTATGATTGTTACAGTCATGATTGTACTGTCGCACTAGCTCTGGTGTGCTAGTTGATAGTTCAAATAATGTCAATGAAGCTCGTTAACCATCACATGTATACCCCTTAACTGTGAACTATCGTACAGTTTCTGTCTTTGCTGTAAAAGTGCCATTATCATGATGTAGTTATTTGATAGTTACAATTATGACAGAATTCGCTGTCACGATCGTTTTACTGTCGTGAAAGTTATGTAGCTCTGGGTATGGCGCGATCGTTAATAGTACAAGTAACGTCAGTTGACTAACATTCGCATTAACTGTTATATGTATACCCCCGACAGTTAATTATCACAACGTACCAACTTATCAAATGTAATGACGATTGAGTAATTCAGAAAATTAAGTACATCTCGATCAGTTGTACACGCTGATAGAGTTCTCGACAACATAAGAAAATATTTATTATTTCATCTTCATCAACATAAAGAATAAATCCTATTTGGTACCAGTGTGAGTAGATTGGCCTGCTAAGTAAAATTTCGTCCGGATGATAGTTTAGTTGCGACTTCTTTTTCAGTATCAACTTGAATGATATAAGCAACCCCCTTTTTAATTGCAGTATCTAAAAATAAAATGTCTACACAAATAATTTATTTTACCACATCTTTGCTCATGTTTAATAGTTCGCAGTTGACACAGTAATCAGTACAATCACACACAGCTACCTATGTTAAGCTAAGCTGAGAGAGCATAGCTCTTAGTCAAAATGCTTAAATCTATGTGGTAAAGATTGGGATGTGACTTTTGTTCCGTCTAGAGAACAAAGTACATTTTTTAATATGTTTCTGGATACTAAAGAAAAAAAATAAAATGTTGGAAGAGCGTTGATTGACCAAGTGTAATTAATAACATGAGGTGTTATAGTTGACGGTAGATTAATGTGAGAAGATGGTCGGGGGTGCAGTTAACAAAAAATATACAAATAAACAAAATTTATTTATTAGTACCTAAGTTTCAGACCTTCATCAGGGCTATAAAAACAAAAAGAGATAACAACCACCACTCATGGAAACACAAAAATAAACAAACAAATTTTGAAATATAATAATAATGAATTAAGTATAAAGTAGTTGATTAATAAAAATAGGAGTAGATAGTAGTTGATTGGTAACAATAGAAGATGAGATATAATATTACAGAAATGAGAATTATAGTAAATAAAATATGAAAAATTTTCCAGACACTATATTTATATTAGCTTACTTTTTTACTCTCCTATATTTCTGTACATTTTTTTCTTTCATTTTAACATTTTATTTTATTTATTTCCCATTATATCAGTTAATTCCATTACTCAAAACATCAGCACAAATAAATATGTTCTGTTTATTCCAGTATTTTTTGCTGACCACACCCTGACCCAACATTCTTCTCCTCTCCTAATTAATAAAAGGAAGATGGTCCAACTAACTCAAATAGTAAATAAACTATTTATTATGAACCAACTTTTCAGCCCACTTTGGAAGGCTTTAAGAATGAAGTAAAACGAAAGAATGTCTTTATTTACTATTTGAGTTATTTTCACAACACCTGGATCTTCTTTTTATAAAAGAGAGGAGAGAAATACTTTATTCGTCTATGCTGCCTAAATACATCAGGTTGCAATATCACACAGCATACTTATCAATCCGTAATCGAACATATATAAATTACATATAATTACATGGTATAATATGATATAAAGAAAACAATTTTTTTTTCCCACAGGTTTCCTTTCACAATCAATTTCGGTCTATATACCAAATACAAACATTTCAATTCATTCTTTTTTTCTTTCCCACTTCTGCTCCTCCAATTCCACCACTTCTTAATTCTTTAATTCACCCGATCAACAAATTCGCTTTCCGGAATTCACCCTCCTAGATCCTCTTCAGTGACCCGCTAAGCAAATTCACTATTAGATGGCAATGTGAGATCAGACCATCATTTATAGTCACAGCAGTAGATCAGTTTACCAAAAACAAATAGATACATTTTACGAGATTCAAAGAAAAACACAATAAAAAGCCGGTTACAAGAAGCACTTTGAATGAATAAAGAAGTTATAAAAAAATATATATAAAAATAATAATACTAATAAAATAAAATAATTTAATGAATAAATAAGTCAAAACACACAAATCAACAGGTCCGCATATTAAAACAATGGATAATCTCCGAGCTAATTCCCATGCAGGTGATGGTGTATGATCCCCAGGGAGTCCAAAATAATATTTTCCGCCAAGATCGCAATATCCCCAATGCTAACACCTAGGCCTTCTAAGAAGGTCCTTGTTCTACCTGGTATTGTTCCGCGAGATCCAAACCAGAGGCCTCTCACGGTGAACTCTCTCTCTCCGAAGGTCTCGCGGAATTTTTCCTTTAGGAAAGGGACGCATTTTTCATATATTTTCTTTTTTTCACTTTCCACTCCACCTTCCTGTTCGAGGTCATTACTTTCAAATCTTACCGTCGGAACCAAGACCAGAGCCGTGTCTCCGACTTTTGCAAATGCGACAATATCGGCATATCTTACGGATCCGTCGGCGTCAAAACAATAGACCTCCTCGAAGCAGGTGAAGTCTTTTCTTTCAAGGAACTTCATCAACTCTTCTTTGACCCTGTGGTGCCGGCGTGTTATAGGAAGGGAGTTGTTGGGACATTTTCCCAGCACATGAGCTGGTGTTTCAGACTCTCTGCCGCATTTGCGACAGAGGGACCCAACTTCTCCTTGCTGTTCACTGGCTCCTGGGACTCCACGTAGGGGTGTGTAGTTGATGTTAATTCAACATTCCAGGGCGTTCGCCCATTCTGACCCCGAGAGTATATGCTTGTCACATACATATCTATTTGCTTTCGGGGTCTCTTTGAAATGGCGAACACCGATACCCTGCCATCTGCAATTGGCCCACTCTTAGAAAGCATTCTCACGCAACAACTGTCGTAGAGCTCTCACACTTTTGTTGCCCCTATCCACCCCAAGTCTATCAGCACATGCCGCGATTTCGGCTTCGTAACTGAATATAGACTGGAATAGGGCATCCGGAACATTTGACAGTCGCTGGGCAATGGACCAATGCTGTAGTGGAGCTTCCCATTGACAGTGGATCCGACCCAGTCCTCGATACCTCCTGGGTGCTTACAGCATCACCGACGAGGTGTTAGCGGGGAGCCCAATGATGCCTTGATACTCCTGCGGATATTGGTATCAGTGCCCTCCAATATCGCAGGACGTGTACGTATCTTTGTAAGGGGAGCAGTCTGGAGAGGGTAAACAATGCCCGGGAAAAAGAACTGGTTGACAACGTTGATCTTTTGTTCTGGTAGCATGGGCTCACCAACTTATCCAGGTTATTATTTAACTTTGTCACGACCTCTTTTCCAAATACTAGCTGTCCCGAGAATGTACATCCAAGATATTTGATGGTGTCCTCGGCTTTTGCCGTTTGGATGACCTCTGTATTCTCAAGGGAGAGCTTTGTTGACTGCATCTCTCCTTTGTCCAATATGATACCCACACTTTTCTTTGCATTAATTGCCAAACCAATCTCCGCGAGCAGCCTCTGGACACTATTTATTATTCTTTCTGCAGAACCCCTGTCTCGCGCCGTTACAGCCTGACTGCATATATAATTACATCAATGTGAATGGAATGTTTCTTTGTTTTAAACAAATTTTGTAAAGCTATAGGACACCATCAAGTACTGTACAGTATCCCAAAATTATTTTTATCATAATAGTTGGATTAGTGTAAAATTAAAGTTCTTCATAAATTATTTCCTGGAACACCTGGAAGTGCAGTTAGGAACCATTGAATTAGGGTATACAATGTGATTATTCTTGAAAATGGCATAAATAACTGAAATGTAAAGCAAGACTAACCACAATAGAAAAGTGGAAGTGATTGCAACCTTGTATTATGGTTACAAACTTCACCTTAGAAAAAAAAACCAGGCATTAGATTTATAGATGGAATCTTGATTTGGCTTAGTAATTTTTAACTATTGGGTGAACTAGAGTCTCAAGCCTTTATTCTGAATTCTTCCAACAATAGCCTAATAACAGTTAACTCTTTTGAGTTTTTCTCTCATAAATTAATTTAAATTTATATTATAACAAAAGCCTAATTCATTCAGATATTTATGTCATGTTTATTCATTCTTAGCTATACTAGGCAAATAGCATTAATTAATTCTTAATGGAAATTCAAATAACAATACTTGGTGGGTAAGGAATTTTTTTAATACCTTTAGCTTTTATAGTAACTCCACATTATTGGTACCTGTATTTAGTAGGGGAAAAATGGTGTGACCACATTTTTCAGAATTGAACTGAGTCTCAAATGTCTAGCAAGTAGACATCATAAAGTCTACTTAATTTAGCATTTTCCAAATCATGGAATCAACATGCACTGTAAACATCCCAATAGTGCTTCTAAAAAAGTGCCTGCTTATTTAGTGATAGTAACAATTAGAGACAAGTAATTTTAAACATTTTTGTAATTGTTTTCTAAATAAATGCAAAAACCTTTCAAATTGAAAAAGAACCAATTTAATTTAATTATTTATTCATAATCTCAATAAATAAATTCATAGTGCAATATTTTATAAAAAATCTATACCGCATTGAAATATTACAAGAAAGAGGTGGGTGAAGAAGGTACCTTGAACTAATATTTCTTATTTTTTTATACTGACACCAAGCAGAATCATTAGAGAACAAAATTAATAAAAAAAACAAAACAATGATAACGTTTGAGTCAAATTAAAAAGAGCAGTTTTCTAATATATCAGTCTTTATTATTTTCTTAAAGTTTAGTTCATGATTTTTTTTTTTAAATTCTAGACTCCAACTTTTTTTAAAACATTATATTTACAATCCATAACACAATATTTTATAGATAATAACACCACTGTATTAAAGATTCCTGTAATAAAAATTAAGAAAACAACATTCAATGTCCACAAACTTAAAAATAAATATTACATTAAACTGATCAAAAATTAATAAGGCAAAATAGTAAGATATAAGCCAAGAAATATTAAATGAACCCATGACAATGACATGCTACTTTTTTGTTTACAAGTTTTAAAATTTAGAATAAAAATAAGAATCGAGGTAAAAATTACAGAAATATATATTGTACGAAAATGCATGAAGTCATAATGTAAATGTAATACACATAATTCTGTAAAAGTACCCAACTCAGAGTACATTAAAAATAGAAATCCTAACTTCAGTTATTGATATTTTACTTTGCCTTAAGATTAATACAAAAATTATTTTCAATATAAATGAATTTCTTTTCTTTTTTTTTAATAAAGATTTAATTATTACCAATAATTGTAAGCTCATAATCATTTTTTTCTTTAACTAATTCAATTTACACTTCAAAGACTGCAGTTTATGATTATTTACTAAAATATATGCATAAGTAAATTCCTATGCATCAATAAACCAAATACAAAAAATATAAAAACTTGAACCTATTTAAACTCAGTAAAAAACTCGAGTCATCTTCTTTAAATCTGTTAAAACAAATTAACATGCCAATAATGAATTTACAAAAGATGAAGAATAAGATATTAAATATTTACTATGGTAAAAATAGTACACAGATTAGAAGAGAATAACAATTTTAAAATGATAATCATAAAATATCAAATAACAGAAAACTTCAAGTGTAATGTTTTATACAATTGGATAGGTCTTGCTGTTCCTAACATTAGTTTTCCTGAAGTAAATTATTTTCAATGATTTTGACATTTTTTTTTTTTTTTTTTTTTTTTTTTTTTACTATCAGTAAACACATGATACATTAAAAATCTTACCTATTCCTAAAAAAAAAAAATCATGAACTAACTAAGTATATAAAAATACAAGTTCAATCAAAATCATCCATTAGGTCTAACGAGATAAATTTCATGTAATAGTATCATCATAAATTCAGATATATTAGCCAGTTGGACAATCTTATCGAATTGTAGGTCATAGATAAACTAATATACAGCTTCACCTCCACACTACATATACATCCAAGTAATAATTCAGCAAACTATTATTTAACAGGAACCACTTTAAAAAAAAAATTTTTAACAATATCAAAAATGAAACTATAACAATTAACCATGAAAAAATATACTAGGATAATAATAACTAATTTAATCCCTCATTAATACAACACTGAATGATTCAGAAGGAAATGAAGTTTTATTTACATAATAACTGTATCTTATTGAATGTATAATACATTAAATTTTTTGTTTTTTTAATATACATAGTTAATGAATTAAAAAATAAATACTATATTTCACAAACAAATATCCCAACATTCACAGATATACTAAAAAGTATATACATATATGTATAAAACACATACTGGAACAATGATGCCTGTAGTGGCTAAGAACACAAACAGAGCATCAAATAGCAAGTAAATTATTAAATCAGTTTAAAAAATATACAATAAATACTGTTAACAGATTTACAACCATAAGTTTATAATATTAGAAAAATGAATAGGCTAAAAAGTGATGTTCATTGCCTCTCAAGATCTAACCGCAAAAGTGATTATATTTAATAAATAGTTAAATAAATATTTACAGGAAGAATTATAATTATATTTAAATAACAAATAATACACAATACACCACATGGAAAAAATAAAGTAGCCAAAAAAGAATAAACCTATTAGACATAGTGACTCACTTATAATGCATTGAAAAATTCAAGTAATAAATGAATGAACAAATATAAAATATAATCGATAAAAAAAAAAGTATAACTTGTAATATCCCAGCTAGGAATCAACTACTAATTGTACTAAAATGTGAGTAGTTCTTACTGTTTCATTTGCTAACTTAAATTTTGCAAATATAAAATTCTGCCTCAACTTAAAAAAATTTGAACAAAAAAATAACAAAAGATTGAATGAGATATTTCAATGATTCCCATAAAAAAGTACTCAACAGATATTTATGAATGAGACATTGCTATGAAGAGATAAACATTATCTACACTTATTCAGCAGCAATCCCTGACAAAAAGTAAGAACTTGGTTTAGAACACTAAAAAACTAAGGATACATAACAATAATCTAACAAAGGAGCAGGCAAGTAGAAACATTCCAGATCACTATACATCAGCAATTCAGAGGAGCTAATTTTATATTAACAAACATACCATCGATTAACCTTAAATGAAACTAACTAATAGAGAGAACTAATAAAAAAAGACAAGAACTACAAATAAATGAACCTAAAATCTAAGGAAAATCAAACTCAAGAGAATATTAATTTTATATTAGTATTCCAAGTGACAGGTGAGCTGATAAATTTAAAATATCAACAATGGATTAGCAAAAGAAACAATGGCTCTCAGTTGAATTTAAATTTAACAATGCTTTTGATTCAAATATTATTTTTCCTAAATAAATCCAACCAAATGGTTTTGATAAAAGAATTTCCAGGCATTTATTTCATTTATATTAATAATTAAATATAAATAGGTTCTATTACCTGAATATTATTTTTAACTGTTATAAAACTGCCTTATACCAAAATATACATTTATAGATTAAGAAATGGATACAAATATTATTTTTTTCTGTTAGCCTTTATTTTACTTCATGCATGGCTTTCTACTACTAATTTACTGTAATATTATTTCTAAAAAAGACCTTAAATTAAACTGTTCGAGAAGATTAGCTCTGATGTGAATTGTACATCATACATTAATAAATCAGACATCAAACCTCTAGAACACCTTAAGAAATAGACATATTCAACCATCTAAATAGATTTTTCTGGTTATAAATTACCATTGTTAATATTTTAAAACATATTTATCTGTACAAATAATACTTAACTGAACATCAATAAAAAATAGGAAAAAATACCAACTAATTATAAAAAAATAGAAGTCAAATGCAAAATACAAAACCATTGCAAATGTCAATACTGAAAAACCTAATATTCAAGCACAAGTTGTAATAAACAAAATATAAATACTTTTGGTGATATATCCTTAATTTTACCACTCTCTATGGCACTGTTTTCTGGCCTTAACACTCATAATCTCTAGAAACATTGGATGGTATAAATAAATATATGAATAGTGGTATCTCATTCAAAATTTGAGCAGTGATTAATTTTTTATAATTTTAACTTACTTTAAGTAACTGGAGACACAATTTGATTTAAATTATAATTAATAGTTCATTGATTAAATTTAATTTTTAAATTTCTTATAATTTCACTCTTTTTTTTCCAGATAATGCCAAAATATTCTATTAGGAAAAGAAAAGATTTGAAATTCCAATTAATAAAATTTATAAATATGTTGACCAATTATTTAGGTCTTTAAAAATAAATTTGAACTGTTCAACTACCTACAAGTAAGGTTTTCAATTAATACTTTTCAGTTCATATCATTTAACTATGTGTGCAAATTATTATGTAGTTACATAAGAGATAAATTAATAACTTTGATATCTAAAAACTTTCTCATTTCCAACCGAAATAATCAGTTTTCTTCATCAAAATTAATTAATCACATAAAATTTAATTATACAAGAGACTTATTTCATTAAAAATCTATTGATAAAATAAATAATATAAAATATTCAGTCTAGACAATGCACATCAAATGAAAAAAAAATCAATGAACTAACAAAGTCATACAGATAAAATATTTTAAAATCATGAATATTAGAAACATTTAATTGGTAAATCAGAAAATTATACAGTTATTATAACTAGTCAATCTACAAAAATACATAATAGAACCAAACATATCTACAATAAACAATATATATCCTTGCATATAGTTACTTATAAATCTAAAAAGTACGACATTTTTATACATTCATATCTAATAGCTTATTCCAATTATGAATATTTACATGGATAAATGACTATGATACATATCATACACAGCCAATAAAGTATCAGATGTTATTTGACAATATAATTTCTTAATTAAGAGGATAATACATCCTTGTATTTAATGTTTGCATACGAAAGGAGCAGCAATTGTATGTTTTATCGTATTTACATTTGAACAACAGAAGGAATTACTTATAAAAAAGTAATCTAAAAAAAATTAAATATATATTATTATGAACTAGAAAAAAATGTATACATATCTAAAGGAATGATGATAGAGGTAAGTAAATCAGTTATTTATAAAACAGCCAAAAACAATTATTACTCCAAGGATACTGTAACCAAAATATTTTAAAACAAAGAAAAATAAATATATTTGAAATGAAAAACTAATCCTTTGGAAAAAAAAATTGCCAAGTTTAGAATTAACCAAACAAAACTGAAAATTTTGGATGAAGTGATACAGAAACAGTGACAATTTTTTATAAAATTCATTATATATATTTATATAAATTCAATTAATGGAATGTAATTCTTTTCATTAAAATTTAAAATTAGCTGTATACTATATATTATAGTTTAAGCTCATTATTTACACCAGTTGATTCAAATTAAACCAATAACTGTCAATAATCAGATGGTATCTTCCAACAGTATAAGTTTAGTCATCGTCACCTGAATTATGTATGGAGGATAGTTACTCAGTGGCTGACCTAATGTTATAAATGATCTCTTTTCCAAAAAAAACAAAACTTCAAAGAACACAACAAGTTTTAATCATTTTAGTTAATTACTAAATAAATTTTTGAAAGGTTTTTAACAATAAATTTTTCTATGAATTTAGGTCAAAAGTTAAATTTGAAATGATACACCAGCAAACCAGAATTATAATATTGATTTTGTTGTTTACTCTTAAGCCATCTAATTTGACACATATTATATATTTACAGATTATTTCTTGACTTGGTTTCATATAAATAATAAATTACATTTAAGTATTTACATCTTACTAAAAGAAAGTTAAAAAAAAGATATATAGGTATTCGAATGTGAACACAAGTCAGGAACTCCTTTTAGCCAATACACAACACAATCATTAAAATAATGTGTCAAACATTAATATGTAATTTTGATATTAATAGTTTTTGTTATTGACCACAAAAATATTTTTCGAAGCATTTGCTTTTTCAGTTCAATAGTTTCTGACGAAAAATTGAAGTTACTCTTTACCTGAAACAAAAAAGATATTAAATCAATATTTACCAAGGTCTCATAACAATCCAAAGCATTTTAACTTTTTTTCCAATTAATTACATTTAAATTTACTGGAAGAGATTCTAGGAGTAACTATAAATAATTATCTCATTCAACATCTATATAAGTCATTGCCTTGGCAGTTTGAGCAAAATATTACTAATATCAGAAAAACAAATACCATAAATAATGTAGATGAATTTATTGTTTTCAAAATGTTATAGCTATTATTAAAACTTTATTTGCTATTCGCCAAGTTTCAAAAATGTAAAAGTACTTAATTTTTTTTGGTCAGTTGTTCTATTATGAATTGTTATAGATATTTTCCCCGAGGCTTTGTTAGTACAATATGCATTAGTAGAGATTTAAAAAATAAACAGGAAGATTGATAGGAGGAAAATAGTGATAACTTATAAGTACTATAAATCAATGGAGACCAGTGGTTCCCAACCAGTGATCCAGGGAGGACTTTTTATTTAAGTGTTTTATTGTTTACTTTTGAGTGTTAGTTGAAAAATTTTAACAGCTAAATTGGCTACAAAAGTGCCTCAAATGCACTTTCAAGCAGCCTAACTCAAATATTTTCCCTGGGGAGTCTCCTTTTGCCCCAAGACAGGAGTGGGATGGGCCACACATTGTTCAGATTTTAGCTTAATAATCCACAGACTTCTACAGATTGGGAACCACTGACGTAGACAAAAAAAAAACTAGAAAGTTCAAAGAATTTCTTTTAAAAAAATTAATGATAAAAGCTAGATTTTAGCTAGTACTAATTCACTTAATTAAATAAAATAATGTAGAGAGATCGGTTCATCATACATGTTACATCATGAATCTACAGATAAAATATATAAATAAAAACTACGAACCACACATATATATTAAAATAATGAGAAATTTAACTATGAAAAATCATGAGATTCCTTGCAACAGGGATAATAGTTATCTTATAATTATTCAGTTAGGAAAATGAACAAATTAGATGCAGATTTTAAGGTGGATACCTAAATAAGAGATCTAATTACTTTACAACTGAATAAAATCTTGATATCAGTAGATATAAGATGAAGACTGTCATTGAGTTGGAAGTGTTTGAAGTTCCATAACAGTACCTGAGACGGCAAAAAATAATACAGAGAACATACCAGAGAAAGAATATACTGCGGAACAGTTAAAGCATGGAATCAGTAAGAATAACTTTGAACATAGTGAGAGTTAAAAGAAAGGCCAACAAATCATCACAAGTTCCATAGACATTGTATTTCTTATCTGACTAAAGTACCATAAACTTGGTTTAAAGGTGATCTATGTAACTTTGATTCAATGTCAATATGCACATATTTACCAATTATAAAGACAATACAACATTTACTCACAACATAGACCAAATAATTTTATAAATCCTTATTACTTGCTTAATATTGACATGCTTCATTAAATTTTAAAGTTAATAAAGAATTGAAGTATAGCAGTTTTATTCGGAGATAAAAGATATTGATGCAAAGTATAGCAGAACTCAAACATCAATAAAATATATGATGGAAAACCCATAACAACAGTAGTAATATTAAAGAAAGAGCTAGATTTCTGCTTACTTTGTCAATAGTCTGGCACAGATAACCACTGAGATTACCTATCGTACATGGAAATAAGTCCTTATAAGATAACCTGACAGCTGGACACATGGAGCGAAGGTCCAAGATTGCTTGGTTCAGAAGGTTGTGGGTTCGATTCTCACCTGGGTCAGTCAATATTTATTAAGCAGTGGACCTGAGAAATGAGTCTTGACATTCCCGCTCTGGGGCTCCATATGCTCTCAATGGAAGACTTGAGCCATAGTAAAAAAAAAGTTTTTTCAAGTATTTACTTAGATATAAATGCAATTTTAAACTTAGATTTAAATAAAGAAGAAAGTTCAGTAGATGTTAATTCTAATGGTAAATACAAATTTTAGTTTTATAGGGGTAGAGATGAGGGAAGTCAAGATTTAGAGACATTTATCAGAGTTCAAGATTTAATTATGTTAAACAGTGAAAATACACTACTAATGGAGCAAAGGGTTGTGGTAATATTGAACTTATGTTAACATAACAATAAGTCAAAAATAATGTAACCAGTATCTGTAAAAGAAGTTAATTTTTCTAATCACAATACTTTTATCATTGGGAAACACACACTCGAGTCAATTTAATAAATAAACCTCTAATTAATTAACTTAAACAGAAAAGACTATATTTTTAAAATCAAAACAACATACCCTATATAAAATCAAATTTGAACTAAGCTTACACAGGAAATTGATTTGACTGAGATTGTAACACAAATATCAGTTCAATTGTCTTACCACTAACCAAATTATTCATTTATTTACCAAAATAATCTCCAAAAAATCCAACAATATGTAATTTGAAAGATCCAAAGCCAAAAGACAATTAAGAAAACTTTAAAGATCAGTTTTCTAACAGATAATTAACTATGGAGAATACACTGAAGAACTAAAACTGATCCTGATCTATAAGGAATAAGGACTAACTACTTTAAGAGCAGAAAATAAAAAATAATGAAAATATTTAAACTTGAAACCCATTACTAACTCTGCATGGGACTGGCCAAATACTAAACAGTAAATGTTCAACATTTACTCAAGTGCATATGGAATAGGTGCTAAAGATTCAGTGACTCATATAGTTGATCAACAAATTAAAGATGATTCTTTAAGCATGGACAGTAAAGAACAATGAATGAAATTAAGAAAATGCATTAATACACTCCATCTCACAGCTGAAAACAAGCCTTAAAACTGAAAACTAGAAGACAAGGACACTGGATTAAGATAAACGCTAGCAAAAACTGTAGGATATTATTTAAAAACAGTATTATACCATTTTCGGACACATTATATCAAAGATTTAAGTGCGAATAGAAACTTCTGCTTTCAATAGTGAACAAGGAGCTAGGCTTGACTGGATAGCTATCTGATCAATCATTTCTACTGCAAAGGAAATGTACAGTCTTCAGTCTCACTACAGATTTCATGTTAATTAATTCACAGTGTTTTCTTTGTTGAGTAAAAACAACAGCCATTTCCAGGAATAGCGTGGTCAGAATTAAAAGAATGATGACAGGCTGAGTATATTGTCACAGGAAAATTAACAAAAAAATTTCTACATAAGAATCTAAAAAATTAGATTCATGGATAAAACCGTAATACCTCCAAACTTCATTTTTTTTTTTTTTGGTCAAAATTTAATCCAAATTCTTATTAGGTGTTTTAAGTAGAAATCATTTATGATTGGATTTCAATTTTTTTTTCTCTTCAGATA
Source organism: Halyomorpha halys (assembly GCF_000696795.3). NCBI lineage: Eukaryota > Metazoa > Arthropoda > Insecta > Hemiptera > Pentatomidae > Halyomorpha > Halyomorpha halys. Next base: position 905,554 of record NW_027108206.1, read on the forward strand.
ACAATCAAGCGCTATCAGAGGTACATAAAACTTTTTGTCAGATTTATCATTTTTGAAAAGGTTGAATTATTACTGTGAACAGTAATAGCCAGCTATTGACCACATTACTGTAATTTTTATGGTTGCTTTAATACTTCATCCAATTATTTCCAATTGATACAAAATGGACATAAATGAGAATTAGAGAATAATACAATTTTTGACAAATAAAATGTCTTCAAAAATTATACCTACTTTCTCATGTTTTGGGAAGTAGTTCGTTTGCTGTTGTTGAACATACGGATGAAGCCAGTTTGAGATGTAAACAGTTTTGAAGTTTGTGGTCTTACACGTCCTTAAAGTAATAATATACAATATTATAACAAACTATACAAATTATAGTAACTATAATTATTAGTTAAATTATTAAATAAACTTAATAACACTAAATAATAAATAAAGCTTAACACTCAATAATTAAAATAACCACAAAAATACTACATTTAACAGCCTAAATAAAGTATACACACCACTTTCAGGTTTTGAAGAACTATTGGTCCATTCTGTTTGAATGGTAACTGGACGAATAACCATTGAGTTTTCATCCTTATCACGGATCATCTCAGGTTCCTGTAAAATGAAACAAAATCATGTAGAATGAAACTAATAACTGGATTTAATAATAAATATTGACAAATTCAGCAATAATTCGGAAATAAAAACATATAATGTTCTTAATTGTTAACTGAGAAGAAGAAACCTAATCAATAAGCCTCAAAAGAGCTAGGAGATGCAAGAAAAAGCAGTAGCTAAGTAGCAGATGTTATAAACTTTCATACGTTTTAGACAATGATAACTAGACACCAGATTTTTATGTAGCATAATACCCAAAACATGCAGTTGTGCAGTTAAAATCTAACATGTGTAAAATTATATATAAAATATAAAAATCCTGCAAAAATTAGTTAATTGTTTAATTTATAATATTAATACATGGAAAGCTCATCTAACCTTGTTTGAATCAAACTCGCAAAATACTCACAACTAAAAAGTAAGAACGAAAACTGAAATAAGAAATTACCACTAACCACTACAAAATCAGCAGGAATAATGATTGGGTAGAGGTGGAATGATAATCCAGGTTAAAAACAGACACAATGAACAGTTTTTGTAACAATGAAGCTTATTCTAGAGATTTTTCATGGCTACCCAAGACAACTGATTATTACTATTCCAAGAAATGGGGAACAAAAGATGTGATTGCGAGAAAATCCTGGTCTCTAATAATAACTACTTCACAATTGATCCCAGAGCAAAGTTAGATCATTAGAAACATCTGAAGAAGTATTTCCCACAATTTTTAAAATCAATAGGGTACAATATAAAATAAAATTCAGAACCACTGGCTAGAAACATATTCAAAAAGTTATTAGTATTATATAAATAATGGAACCTAGCACTTCCACATACTACAAACAAATTAATGAAAACAACTTTAAATCTTATTTTATACCAAATATTCAGATCTAAATGAATCAAAAATAACATGAAACATAAAACATCAAAATATTTTTTAAAAAAATAATATGTTAATAATATATATTATGTATATAAAATGTTGTCACATTATTTTTTATATAAAAAACAAACTGAATAAATTGTTGGCAATAAACAACAGATCAATATAATTATCCAATATAAATCTAACTCTTTTACATTATAAGAGAAGTTAAAAATTTATTATATTTATTTTAAAATAAGAAATATCAATACAATAGTACAGAAACATAGTTTTGTTAAAACAAAAATGTTTTAGAAACAATGAAGTCTATAACTTGAGTTATTAAATGATATACCGTTTAAATAAAAATTTTATTCACATGTACATTTTTAAAACAATAATACAGCCTTTAGAATATGGATATTTCCCATAAATTAATTTAAATGGCATTTTATGATATCGATTTATGATTTTCAACTAGATTAATAAGAAATTAATGATGTAAGAAACAAATGTAGAATGTAAGTATATGATTAATACATTACAAAAACTCACAGAATCACTAGATGCCAATGAGGAAAGGCTAATATCAGAAGATGTTGGTGACATTGAAGATGACTTTAACAGAAACTTGTTCCTGATCCACTGGCGATAATTTATAACACGATCAGTCACCCTCACAATTCGACCAAGAATACTAAAAATATGCACCTCAAAAATTATATTGCAGATTTAAAACTCTAATGTTAGAATACAAAGCTGAAACTTATAAATAAAAATTAATGAATACATATATAAGATAAGTGTAAGTATACACCCTAATTTGTTTTGACCAGGGCAGGAATGGTAGTTTCAATCCAATTCAATCCAGAAAAAAATATGTAATAGAACCCAAGTGTGCTAAAATAAATTCTCATTTATAAATGAGTAACTAAAATATTTTATTACATATAATTTATAGCAATTGAAAATGCAACTACTTACCTTTGTTGTGGGTCAAGAAGATAATCAGTGTTAAGTGGATTTACCACTTGAGTTAATGTTATATATGCGTACTCAAAAGCCTGTCTGACATGGAGGGCACCATAGGAACCCCGCCCAATATCATTGCCAGGAGTCAGTGGGTCTTCTATGCACAATACTGATGATCGATGGCCATCCTTCATGTCTTTAGCCAACTAGATATCAATAAAACCATTTTATAAATTGCATAAAATAATACAATAAAAAAATCAGCAAAATAAATGAACATAGAAATTTGCTAAATGATCTGGTAAATAAATTTGAGATGATCATATTCTTTATTAGAGTTTTTATATGAGCAGTATTTAAGCCCAGATATAAGAGTTATTTTAGAAGATTGTTGATTGACAGTGTGCAAGTAATAAAAGGAAGATGGTCTGGGTGCAGTCAAAATAACTCAAATAGTAATTAAAATAACCAGATCTTCATTGACATATCTTTCTTTTTTTCTATCCTCCATTTAGTCATTGCTCAAAGGGATTCTGCGGGGCATTGCAGTCCGGAAATTGTTGGAGTTATCAGGCTGAAGCGGCACATCTGCAACGGGGACGTCACAGAGTGATCAGTAGCGTGAAGGCTGGGCTTTCTGGACTTTTAAATGAGTTATTTTTCAAAACAAATAAATAAAATGTTTTCTCCAGTATATGTGCCTCTTATCACTGAAACCCGATGAACTCGAGCTAAAACCCTATACTAGGTTATATAAGCTATTCTCACACACCAACACCACGACTCAACCACCCACTGGCTCTCCCCACCATTTCGTAGATAACAGCTGCTGGCCATAAAGTTACCTTCTTTCTATAGGAAAACAGCAGTACCATATCAACAGACTGGGGTATCCTGTTTGTAATACAATTTTATCATAACTAACCTACACTGAGCGACTTGTAAATTTGGCGCTAAACAGTTATTTAATCGTTGAATTCTTGAATTGTTATATATATTTCTTTCTTCATTAAACAGCTTAGATTAACAACAATTTAATTTGTTCTTTAATTTATTTGTTTTTTATTTTCTTCTTCTCCTTTTTCATAAAAATAAAAAATGGAAACTTTATTTTTCTTGCTAAGTATTAAAGATTTTCTTATTTATTTTTTTAAAGTATATTTTCATTTGACTATAATTTATTATTTCACAATGAATGCATTTTTTATTTTCATTTATTTGTTTATTTGCTTCACCTTATAAAATACATTTTGTTTTATCAGCTGAAAGGATTTTTTTATTTAATTTTCTCGGTTTCTTTTTTTGGGAGGTTTCAATTTACTGTTAATTAATTAATTTCTAAAATAAAACATGAATAATTACTTTACATATACACCCCACAGCCATGGTTACCAGTATAGGAGCTGGCCTTGGTATACCAGTGTGGAGAACCTTGACATGGTGGAGCACCGCAGACCAAGATAAGATGAACCAAGACCACCACCTGTTATTAAGTTTGTCAGACAGCATTTGCAGGAAGATCTGACACAGCGAAGGAAGGCAAAGCGGGATTTCTCAACTTAGGATATTGGCTGTCAAAAAAATTAATCCCACCAGATATATTTTGGTGCAGAGATGACCCCAAAAAACAGGTATATGCATTGGCTCACCGGAGTGAGCAGTGGGCAAAGTAGTATCGGCTGGCAGAGTATGCTGCAAGAAGATTAATAGCCATCTTGTGACCTACATTGATCAGCCTAAATACCTCAATGCCTGCTGTTGACATACCGGTAACACCCAGAATATCTCTCCAGATATAAGCTTTAATGCATTGCTGAATGTTTTCCGAAATATTTAATCTTTCTTTATTTTAATCAATAAATCATGATCATAATCAATCCTCTTGAATTGCATTAAGCAATGTAAGGAGGAAGTTTATAGAGCCCTCTCCAGCTCTGCCAGTCTTCAGCGAGACACCTTCTATCATTCCATTGAAGTCTTCTCTGGAAGTCACATTTTACCTCATCTTCCCATTTCCTTCTAGGCCCTCCTCTTCCTCTCTTGCCCTCTACTATGGCTCGGTAGGCTTTGCTAGCTATCCTCCTTGGTTGCAATCACAGAAGATGTCCTAGCCATCTCCCACAATTCACTTCTATCACATCCTTGGCCGGCTTAATATTCAGGTTTGACCTGATGGTGGTGTTGCCTACTCTGTCTTTTCTTGTTTTCCCCTCAATCTTTAGGAGGAATCTCATTTCTGACGCTTGTATCCTTGATTGATGCTTCTTCATCAACATCAATGATACTAAAGAATATGTCAAAATGGGAAGAAATTTCGATCTGAAAACGGCCAGTTCTGTTTTCTTTTCCACCTTTCACCTGTTTAGAAAACCTCTCCTAACTCCTTCAAACATCCTGCTCGCAGCAGCGATTCGCTCAGTCACCTCTGAATTGATATATCAATTTTCATTAAGGTGTACCCCCAGATATTTGAAGTTTTCTACTTGTTCGAGGATTTTTTCTTCGACTCTGATGACGCGCATATTTCTCCCAGGCTTCTTCCCAACTCCATTACTTTTGTTTCTCCAGGGTTGATAAAATGTTTTTCGTAAATGAACAAAATTTATTACTTTTTTCAAAACTAAATTGGAAGCGAATCATAAATTACGTTAGATTTTGAAATCCAGCAAAATTAATGTTACTTTTTCCATTTTTCTTTTACACTAACCTTGTCCAGACTAAGTCTTTTATTGGTTAATAGTGCACTCTGTTGAATTTATTGTTCAACTATTCCTGTTTTGCAAAATGGAGGTCGAGTTCCTTACTTGTTTAATACATATAAGAGTTCAGTATAAGTTATTTTTTATTTTTTGGTGTCTGTTTTAGAATTTGCCCTCCTCTGAATGCTTTTGATCCATCCTTTGAATCATCCCTATATAATCATATTCCTTTCTATGGTAATACAATAATTTATAGTAACCCCAATACCAATGGAGAGTTTCTGACTCCCACAATAGACTCTACCAGAAAAATCTCATCTATTCCCTCCACCTCTTCAGTGTTCTTTTTGATCCTACTCGCCACACCACCTGATCTGCTGCATGGTTGGACCTGTTTGTTATTGATTCAGAGAAAACCTCCTTTCCTCATCTCTACTGCCTGCTCTGTTCCTGTCATCTCATGATCAAATCCAAAGATTCCTGCTAAAATCTTAACTTTCCACAACCTAGAAGCTTTTACCCATCCAATGATTTTACCTCACCTCAAAGCCCTCCAATGGAGTGAAATGTAGTTCAACGCTTCCATAGATTCCATAATTGATGTCCTCACTTTCAATCTCCGGAGTATCCTCGATACCCATGCTCCTCTCAAAACTTCCATCTTTTGTTGCATATCGAAATGAGGGATCTATAAAGGAGGAGTGAAGCAACACAGGGACACTATAGGAGTAAAAGACTAGTAGATGATTATCAGGCATTTAGAGTGCTCCACTTGACATAAGCAATAGTCAGGTAAGCAAAATCCATATTCTTCCATGAAAATAACAGCTACTGAGTTGATTAGGAACTCATGGGTGCCTCAATATATCACTTACTGATGCTATAATGAGGTCATAGACTGAGAATAATAGTGTTTGCAACATTAGGTCAAACAGGAATGTCCTAACAAGAAAACACCTCTCACACAATGACTTTTCAATATAGCCAAAACAATGGATAGTTGGAACACTTATAATCTTCACTGACTGATTATAATAGAAACATTCAGAAGGCTAAAAGAGGTACAGAGACATTTTAGTAAATGATATCTCCTCCATGTTTAGTATGAATAGGATCCTATCAAGGCCCTTGGACCGGGGAATACTGGGTGCAGTCAGAGTTTAAAGGGTTTTCATAGGGAGATAAGTGGTTAGGAACCAACAGAATTGTTAATCTTATGAAGATCAAATAAGTAACAAACTCTTTTGTGCCATATAAATCAGTCGGTATTGATGGAACTTTCCTGATCTTACAACAGACAGCCCTACCAGTATTAAAACCTTAACTCCTAGTAATACAAATGGATTATTTGGTACAAAGCCACATACTGAGAATTTGGAGTTTGGAAAAAGTGTATTATATACCTCAACCTGAGAAAGTGTTTTATGACTATTCCAAGGCCTATATGTTTGACATCATTTTTGATGAGTGTTCTAGAAAAAATTACTGATAGGTATATTAAAGACACTATTTTAGGAGAGAGACCACTGAAACCTCACACGCTTAATGTGCTTATTAGGCAAGCCAATCTTGTGAAGCTGCTCTTCATTATATTGTCATCAGAATTGATGAAAGTTTAGTCTTTAAGGAGATAATGGTGGGAATTTCCAGGGACATACACATACCACACAACTATGAGGCAGTACTCAGCCATTTCTCTTCATGAAGTAATACCAAACAGCGGTCCCATGGAGAGAAAAGAATAAGGATAGGGAGGTGGTTTTAGTGAGTACAGATAACACAATATGACCAGGTAGGGCCCTAACAATTTATTCTACACTCATTAAAAAAAAAAAATAAAAAATAACAAATACATATTTAGATTTAAAAAGTTTTGCTCACCTCTTGTTTACTAATATAGGTTCCTCCTTTCTTTGTTCTAATAGCAGTCACAATATAATTAAACTTGCGGCCATAGAGTTCAAAGAATTCAATCAACAAAACACCAAGATTAGCATCCACACAATTTACATCAGGCCTTGGATGGAGCTGAAATGAAAATTGATCATAACAATTAATATTTTTTTATTGTTATTTACTTCATCACTTATAATTTAACTAAATAATAAATGAGAACTGTGGCAGAATAAATGCATGATTAATATAAAATAATATATTCACACACATATACAGAATAAACCTACAGTAGATCCTTCTTACAACACAGATTGATTTGATACATTCAGAACTTGTATATACAGTGAAACTTCTCTTAAATGGACATCACAGGGAAACGATAATTCGTCCATTTACTAGCCGGTCCGCTTATGAAAAAAAGGTTTCAAACCACGAACCTGACTAAAATCTGAAACAGCATAAAAACTAAAGAAATAAAAAGAGACTTGGATCTATAAAATGCAACAAGTCATGCAAAAAGAGTTTGTAGCAATTTTATTTTTATAACCATATCACATATCTACAATATGTATTTCATTTCGTTTCAAACTTTGAGTTAGTTGAATTCAAATTTGAAGCTCAGGATGCTTCAAATGTGGTTTGCTCGAATGCTTGCGAGACTTTCAATGCTTTTGTATGCCAGTGGTATGGTCGCCAGCATGGTGAGGTGGATTTTTACATAAGCCAATTGTTGACCGGACATGGATGCTTTAGAGCCTACCAGTACCGCTTCAAACTGGACAACACCGCAGAATGCCCTAGATGACAGACTGTCGAAGAAACCGCGGAGCACGTGTTTTTCACTTGCATTCGCTTTGCAGCAGAAAGAAGTGAATTGGAGAGAGTGTGTGGAGGACACGTCACACCAGAGAACGTGATGAGCTATATGCTATTATCAGACTAGCACTGGAACACAGTGAAGAGATTCACCACAGTAGTCCTCAAGAGGTTGAGGACAAACCTTCCAAGTTACAATCCGATGCAGACGACTACTCACAAACGTCAAATCGATGACGGATGATCTTCCTGCTCTAGTGAACGTCGGGTTTGGTCCGGTGTTCATCAGGATCATATCACTTAGTTGTGCGAGAGCTTCAAGGAGAACGTCACCCCGTCGGTTTGTTATTCTACTTCCCCATTCCTTCGCCCATGCGTTGAAATCACCAGCTATGATAGCTGGATTATGGCAACTGCCCTCTAAGACAATGTGATCTAACAAATTCTCGTAGTTTTCAATTATGATACTGAGATAGGCGTAACAACTAAAGAAGTATACGTTGTTAATCTTCGCCCATACAAAACCGAAGTACGATGCAGTATTAACTCCCTGGAAAGCTTGGAAATTACAGGCCCAAATAGCAGCTTTACCACTGGCATCAGATACCCACGAGTTGCCATCCAGATTTTTATATTGTTCGCAGAGAATAGCAATGAAAATGAAATAGAAAATGTGGTGAGCTATTCTCAGACCAGCACTGGAACGCAGTGAAGAGATTTACCACAGTTGTCCTCAAGAGGTTGAGAGAGGAAGAGAGGGCTAGAAGACGTGACTAGCATAGAAATGTGAAAACCATGCGAAGAAAGCGAGGCGGCACTCAGCCATTTCCCTCCATGAAGTAATGCCTAGCGGCGGTCCCATGGAGAGGAATGAACAGGTGTAGGGAGGCGATTTTAGTAGGTAAAAATCACACACACGGATAGGTACAGGCCTATCCGTGTCTTTTGAAAATTTCCACCGACCCTCGTAAAAAAAAAAAAACACACACACATACATATATAATTTAAACATTGTTGAGAGCAAACAGTAAAAAAAAAAAGAAAAAGATTAGAACTGACTCGCACAGGTTTCAGTAAAAGACTATTGATTTCCAAGTTCCTCTGTATATCTATATCATTTGATCAGCTACTATACTCGGTCAGCTGATATGGCCCTCTGTCAGCTGACATCACAGTAATAGCTGATTCAGGCCATAACTCCCCCCATCAGTTTACGAACAATCCTCAGAAAACTTATACTATACAATATTATAACATAAAAGAAAAATAAAGAATAGATTAACAATCCTTGTAAACTCTATTGCACACAAAGAGTAAAGCAAAAGAAAAATAGAAGTATAACTTTTGATAGACATCTGCATGTCTGTCTCAGACAAATAAACGTTTACATGAAACTGGAATTCGCACACAAATAGTGCGCAGAATATATTTTGGAGTTTATTCCATTGGAGTAACCTGCCTCAAGTAGAAAAGCTGTATTCTAAAGAAAGCATTATCCAATGTCATAACTAACAGTAATATGGGCACTCTAAGTCATACTGCCACAATGAGACATATGGGAACGAAGAATGTAGCAAACCAGGGACACACCAGCGATGTGTACCCTTTGCCATTTAAGCCACTCTGCAAAACAAGCCAGACCTACAAGGATCCAAAACAAAGCCTTCACCCTACCCCTCCCCAGATTTAAGAAATATTAAAGGCATATGTGGAGAAGTCAACCCAGATCCAGATCAATGTACAACTGTGTCTCCTAATAACAAATGCTCAGAGAAAAATAATAACTAATTCAATTGGGGGGGCACCTAGCAACTACACCCATAGCCTCAACATCACCAAACACAAATATCACATTCATCATCACTAATAATCAATTCTAATCATAACTCAAACCACAGATCCGATATGTCTCTCCTCTGCCCAATGCTACTGACCAACCAGTTTATTGAAATCTTTCCTTTCTGAATTTAAATCCCTTGTAACCCCACTCATTTTCCTCATAACCAATCTTGTGTCTCATTTCATCCCTCTTCAAAAAACCCATAAATGACATCCTTCAAGCCCCTATCTATCCTTTGGAATGTGAATGGTGTTTGAAATCATTAAAATAAACTATCCTTGCTCTTACATGACAGAAAGATTGACTTGGCCCTCATCATTGAAACACTATTGACCAGTAAAAAAAGCTTCATTATATCAAACCCAGATAAAGCTGGTGTTCTAAATGGTAGTGTCTTGGGTCCTATCCTTTACATCCCTTCAAATCCTGATACCTTCCTTGCAACATTCGCTGATACCGACATCCTATCTTCCCACTCCAACCCTGAAATGGCATCCTTAAACTTACAAAAGCATTTCACTCAATCTTTTTTTTTTTTTCTTTTTTTTTTTATCCCCCTCCCTTGCCATTTCTGACATACGGGGTGCGGGAGCAGTGGGTAGTTTGCGCTGGGATTGCACATGCCACTGCTCCCAATGATCTTCATCCGTTCGGTAGGCCCTTCTGGTGCGCATCTGTCTGGGTGCCTCCTGCAGTTACCAGGCTGGTCCAGCCCTCCTGGTCTCAGTCTGGGTCAGCTTCATCTTCTTCTGGTGGCTCGCCGATGTTGGGTGGTCAAGTCCTTCCCATTGTGAAATGTGTTGGGCCCACTACCTCCTTCCATCCGTAAATGAACTCCCTGAAGAAGGGATAATTCTCTTCTTCCATCAACCAGGGAAAGTCCGACTCGGCGAGGGCGAAATTCCCGGTCTTTCTCAACAACCTGGCTCGGTATCCTTCCATGGCGGAGCAATCCACTATTACGTGTTCTGCTGTTTCAGGAACTCCGCACGTGGGGCACTGGGGGTCGATGTTCTTTCCAAAGCCCTGCAGCTCTCCCCGAAAACCCCCGTGTCCTGTTAGGATCTGTGAGACCTAATAGTCTGGGATGACCCATTAAGCCTTCAGTCTGGAAGGGAAGGTAGGGAAGAATTTTTTCAAAGTAGCGCCCTTCTGGCTTGCTACCCACCGTCCATTCCACTTCTGTATTGAGTCCTCCCGCAGTATTTTCTTCCACAAGTTTGGAGTCTCGCTGATCCTCTCTCAGAGGTCATCAGGTAGCGCTTCTAGTCCCTGCCTCTTTACTTCATATTTAAGGACATCCTCCCTGAGGATGAGGTCCAGGGGCATCGCTGCGGCCAAGACCTGCACCACCTCATGCGACACCGTTCTGTATGTCTTTGTGACCCTCAGCAGAGCCAATCTCTGTATGGTGGCCAGTCTTCTCTTCTGTGTCTGCGTGAGGTTTTGGCTCCAGGCAGGGGATGCGTACCTCAGAATACCCAAGATCACACCTTTATATATGGTCATCGTTGCAGGGTACCTGAGGCCCCAAAATGCACCCCCTATCCTAATTAATCCATTGAGTGACAGTGTCACCCTGTCCTTTAGATACACTAGGTGAGAAGTGGCATCGAATCTTCTTCTTATCTTCACACCAAGATATGTCACCTCCTCACCTGGTTTAACCCTCTCTCCTTGGATATCCAAGGTGATAGGATGAGCCCTGTCCGTGGAGCCTGTTATGAGTATGGCCTGAGTCTTGGCTGCTGCCATACTCAACTTCCTCCTCACACACCACTCTCCTACGAGACTGGCACACCTCTCCGCTTCTGTCTTTAGTCTGGATCTACTGTTCTTGGCCATGATGACTGCCAGGTCGTCGACGTAGGCCGTGCCAAGGAACCCCTTGTCCTCCAGATCCCCCAACAACTCATCAAATACCAGCTTCCACAGAGCTGGTCCAAGGACCGAACCCTGGGGACATCCTCTTTCGATTTTTCTCTCGACCTCGTAGTAGTTATCCCTGATCCTGACACTCCTGTTATTGAGGTAACCACCCACGAGGGAGTATAGATTACTGGGGGTGTCGAGCTCTTGCAACCGCTGGAGTACACGGGGCCACCAAACGCTGTCGAAGGCGGAAGAGATGTCAAACATGATCAATAAGACATATTTCTCCGCCCTCTCCTCCACGCACTATCAGCAGCGCATCCATAGTTCCCCTGCCACGGGTCGAGCTAAACTGTCGTGAATGAGGATTAGGTGGAGGATTGCAGCACTTAGGACTGGTCTAAGGCTGTGGACGATCATGTGCTCCAGAACCTTACTAGCTACTGGGAGGAGGCATATTGGTCGATAGGATTTAGGCGTTTCTTTATCCTTAGCACCTCCCTTGTAGAGCAGTCTCAAGTCTGCAATCCTCCACTTGTTTGGAAAGTACCCCTTATCCAAAAACTCGTTGAATATATCCAACAACTATTCCTCAATATAAGGAGCACTGTTCTTGAGGATTGCAGCATCTATGCTATCTAGTCCTGGAGCCCTCCCGATCCTTTGTCTGTCCACGGCAAGACGAAGGTCCCAAATATCCCATGGTGGGCATAAGTCGGTACCCGGTGGGTATAACGTATTTCACTCAGATCGAGCAATGGTGCAGCAACTGAGGCAGCAAGGTCAATGAATCCAAATGTAGGCATATCACTTTCGCCCTTTGACGCAGATCCTGTCCAATAATCCATTTAAACTTCATAACTTTCCCTCTTCAGATACAATCCGCTATCTAGGCTTCCTTCAAGACCTACATTGGATTCATCACAACCTCAACATTTCTTTTGATCTTGATCTCATGCTATCAAAATTATTGAAGTTATGGTAATGGTCAATTTCTTCCCTCATATCTTGAGCGTCTGTGGCTCAAGAGCCCTCACCCAGGTCAACTGGCTCTAAATACCAGAGATATGGCAGGGAGAGAAACACTGGGATCCTTGAGTTCTGCCATATTATCCACATTTGAGTGATATGGCTTCATTCAGGGTTCCCTGGGCAGAATGTAAATATTTTATAAAGGTATGATTGTGTTCATGATAATTATTGAACTGTGGGCAGAGGAAAGGCCATCTAGCTATAATATGGAGTAATGTAGAAGAACTAAACCTGAGTGAATAAGTAAGTCAAGGAGGTCGGGGTTTCGGTTAGGATCTGTAGGCCAATAAGTAGGAGTATTAGGAGAAAAGAAGCTGAGATTATGGGAATTTAGTGGAAACAGAAGTATTTACCCATAAGTGTTAGTGGCTCTGAAATTCCGTAGATGATGCTTGGCATTTAGGTCAGCAGCTGGGATGAAGTAGTGTCATAAGGAGTTGAGGATAGGACTGAATTGGGTATTGGATACGGATTGGTTAGGAAAATAATACGCTGATGCAATAGTGATTGGAAAGGAGAGGGTATTAACAACTACAGCAGTAGTTTGAAGGAAATAATGGATTGGTAAGGGGAGCAGGTGATGGGATATAGACTAGCAGACTAGGACCGCAGTACCTATGTGAACTTTTCCACCAGGGCGGTCTGTCCTGTAAGTTTGACATGATGAAGCTTTGTTTACTGGTCAATAGTATTTCAATGATAAGGGCTAAGTCAATCTTTCTTTAATGTAAGAGCAAGGATAGTTTATTTTGATGATTTCAAACACCATTCATATTCCAAAGGATAGATAGGGACTTAAAGGATGTCATTTATGGGTTTTTTGAGGAGGGATGAAATGAGACACAAGATTGGTTATGAGGGAAATGAGTGGGGTGACAAGGGATTTGAATTTAGAAAGGAAAGATTTCAATAAACTGGTTAGGTCAGTAGCATTGGGCAGAGGAGAGACATATCGGATCTGTGGTTTGAGTTATAATTAGAATTGATTATTAATGATGATGAATATGTTATTTGTGTTTGGTCATGTGACGGCTATGGGTGTAGTTGCTAGGTGCCCCCAATTGAATTTATCATTATTTTTCTCTGAGCATTTGTTAATAGGAGACACAATTGTACATCGATCTGGATCTAAGATATATTTAAGATTCAAGAATAGAAACTTATTTTATTTTACAACATAATATAATCAACTATAACATGCTCCCTAACATAAAAGTAGAAAAGATACACCAACCCACCTGTAGGAAAGACACAGTCATCAAAATGAGGCTGTATGATGATATGCCACCATGAAACACTTCATTAAGGTCTCTTTGGAGTAGAAACTGCTTTAAAATAAGTACCAACTTGCCAAGTGCTGGGAACTTCGACTTGAATTCTTTGATGAGTTCTGCAGACCGTAATCCATTGTTCATATTAAACGATATGTCAATCTTTACACCAGACGATTTTTCAGTTAGTTTGACAATTGGAACCTAATTCATAGAACAAAGAAGTTGAATAAATAGAATATAAAAATTATTTTTGAATTAATTTACAATAAAAGGCAATTATACACAAAAGAGTGATTAGCTATACATTTTAAGAAAAAAAGAACACATGAACAAATGAAGTTATGAACACTTTTTTTTTATATTTATTTTTGTATAAATTTAACTAATTGTAAAATAATTCTATAAAATTAGAAAGTATAAATGTATACAGCACTAATGCTTATAAATTGTGCAATAAACAAAGTGTAATTAATTTCATTAGATGTATGTGTGTAATTAAAATTGTCATACCTATTTTTGAAAACCTACTAGTTCTCTGCATACAGGTAACAGAAAAAGCAAAATTCAGTTTTTCATAATAACTTCATACAAATAAACTTTAAAAATAGTACTCTTTTATATGGAATGTTTTGGACAAACTGTTATTGGCATTTCTCTCTACATTTTAGAAGACCACATCTCTGAACTTGGTCTCCAAAACCAATACAGATGAATCGGAGTTCACATAAGCGCATAGGGCTTTAGAGGCAAGAATAATTAGTGGAATTAAAATTCAAAATTGTATATCCAGTGGAGCTTGAAAAAGTCATACATAGTACAATGAAAAAAGTCCCTACATCCTCCACAGTTTCTAACTTCATTCTGTAATCTATTAAAATCACTAGTTTATTCAGTTAATAATTTCTTTAAGCAAAAAGCTCTCCTCAATTTTCTCTAATCATGCTTCTGATAAATAATTCACACAATGGACTCTGCTGGAAATTACAAAAACTTACAATCCTGCAAAAAGAAAAAGAAATAAAAATTCAATATCCTAGTTCTACTAAATTTTTCTGAAACTTTTGATTCTGTTGATCATAAGGTTTTTCTCTTCACACTCCAAAAACTCTTCATATCTAATAACATTTTAAAGGTACTTTTCTCCTTGACTCTTAGGCCCTAAATGGCTATCATTCTTGATAAAACTTTTTCCTATCATCTTCTTAAATGTAGCATACCTCCAAGGTAATCACCCTCTTTAATCCTTTCTTCTTCTATACCTTGAACTTTCTCATTACATTCACTATACACAATACCCTTTAACTACTTATGATCTCTAAATTTACATATCCTTCTGTCCTACTCAGATGTAGGCCATCTGAAAGTTTCAGGTTGTCATTAACAGTATCAATGCATAGGCAGTGTCGAATAAATTGCAGCTAAATGTAGAGTTCAATTTCTAACACCTTATTAATTGCCTCTATAACACACCTTTCTTAACTTTAATAGCCAACCTATTCTCTTCCATACCACTGTTGAAATCAGTCATATGTGAACAACTATTCTGGAACAGCCATATTTCTTATATCACCCGAAAACTCAATGTGATCCTTAAACAGTTCCTAAGATAAATGAATATGCATCCAAAGACCTGTTAGCTCCTAGACTCCTCACTTATTATTCTCCAAATAAGGAATTGTTCGATAGAAAGCGATCACTCTTTTTAGTGAGTGTATGGTTCAACATTTTGAGGGAAAAAGAAAAGGAGGGAAGTTGCAGAGCATAATAATAATAATATAATAATAAAGACCTAACAAACCTGGAGGTGATTGTAACTTAATCCATTAAGTTACAATCACTTAATAAGCAAACCAAATAATTATTTAAAAGATATATGTCTTTAATGCTATGAGAAACAGCTTGGATAAAAAACGTACAGTAGCACGATCCAGAACTTTTATGTTATCTTTATCACAGACTCCTCGCTGTAAAAGACCATCTTCTAGAGTCCTCAAGGGAGTTTCGGTCCAGTCACCTATAACTACCAAGTCTATATCACTGTAACAAAAAATAAATAAATAAATAACAATGATGGAATTTGTTATAACCAAAATAAACTAATCATTACTAACAATTGAATATAATAAAATTAACGTTCCTTGGTAAATTAATTCCTATTAAAAAATATAATAAACCAAAACTTTTCAATTCATAATATACTTAATAAAATATTTATAAATCCAAAGAATTATGAACACCTTGTTGGTAGATAAAGCCCAGTCCTAAATGAACCAAATACATCAACCCTTGCTGATGGCCACATTTCAAGTATAACAGCTTCCAGGTTTTTCACAACTGCTTTTCTCATAGCATGTTCTTCTGGAGTTGGGGACATGTAATCGTAAAAATCATTGATTTCCTCATGTAACCTGGAAATAAAGTATAATCTCATATATAGAAATTTAAAGTAATAATAACAATAATCCATACTAAACAATAAAGTTGCAAAACAATAACTAAATAAGTTATATTATTGACTGATCCACAGGACCCACAAAACAATATATACCTACAACAGTCAAGGAAAAAAAATGAATATATATATATATATATAAATCGTAAGCTAAGGTTCTACAATGTCATGATAATAAAGCCAGCAAGCTCTGATATACAGCTGTGAGACCTTGACTGTAACAGGTACCCTAGGAAAGCAGAATCAAGATATTTGAAAGGGAAGTCCACCATACAATACAGGAGCGATCTGGAATTAAAGCCTTAAACATGGAGGAGAAGAACTAACAATAAACTGCTTGCAGAGGCTGGTCAGTCAATATCTCATGATATGAAGGCAAGGAGATGAAGATGGGCAGGATAAGTGGCTCAAAGCAATCCATAAGAACACCTCTACACAACAATGAATGCCACTACAGTTGGCTAGAGACAACAAGAGAGGTCAAAGACCAGACGAGGAGCCAACTGAAAAAAAAAAAGTATATATATATACATACATATAAATGTATATATGTAAAATATTATTACTTTAATAATATAGGAGAATTTATATATTTTGTATTAAAAAAGTTGTAATTTATTTTATATCTTTAAATTAATAATTATTTATGATTTATGAAGAATTCCTTTGAAATAAAGAGTAATATTATTAGTATTAGAGTATTAGATTTATTAATTAGCAGTTTGATTCATTATCTTGATAAATAACATTTATTTGATCAATCATAAGTAACACTAATATTTACTAGTTTTGAGTCATTAATTGAAATATTTCAATAAGAGCTATTTTGAGCCAAGACTTTCTCAAAGACACTTGAACAATGCAGTCTATATAAAACAAAGGCCGATTGTCATGCATTTGTTTTGATAATACACACCAACAATACAAACTTAGTATTCTATGTGAATGAAATGAATTAAGTTTTTAAAGATTAAAAAATTAATCAATACTTAATTTCAAATGCAAAAGTACAATATTATGATAAAAAATACAAAATACTTTAAACTGGTAAATATTTCAACTGACACAAGGCATTGGATAGACAGGAGATGGAACAGTATCTCCTCAGAGCTTATAACAACACTTATCTTGCTTCTGAACAGAAAACTATTCTTAAAGATGGCGGGTATGTTATGCTAAATTATGATAATTGTTAAAAGTTGAACTTAGAAACATTGCAAACATAAGTGAACTGCGTAATGGTAAATCAAGTCATATATAATAATCATGATCTAATAAAAATAATACTTTGCAAACTAAAACATTTTGAAACAACTTAATAACTACAGTGAAGTGAAGTTTGATTGGCAGTGTTTAAAAATGAGGCCAGTTCAGCAGATATGAACTTCATTCAAATGAATTATTCACTAACAAGTATTTAATAACATTTATAAAAAATTTGTATTTTTAATATTTAATTTAATTTATGTTTTATTGTTTAAATTTAAAGTTATTTATATTATATAAGAAATTGCACTTCTTTTATAAATAAAACATTTTTTTTCTCTATATTCCAAATATTCCTGGAATCAAATAGCAATAAAACTAAATTTAAAATGAGATGAGAATATGGTTAGGGGTGCGGTCAGTAAATATATACAAATTAGTGATCTTTTACTGGAAGAGTCTTATGGAATTAAACTGGATTTAGTGAATGACACAATTCTTCCTTATTAAAGAAGAAGGAAGTTTTTATTTTTTATTGATTTTATTCATTAAATGACATAAATATTATTATATATTAGCAAGAATGACAATAAAGAAGAAAGTTATATGTAATATATAGGTTTTAGTTATCAAGTAAATAGTTTATAAATAGTTCCTAAGTATATATGATATCTTAGTGTTGTTGTAATCGCATGTTTATGGTTTTGTTGAAGGTGTTTTTTAGCAGCCTGAAGATGGGGGAAATCTCCCGAAACGTTGTTGATGATGATATGAAATAAATTATTGTAATTATATTATTTCAATTTCTTGAGACAAAGTAATTATTTATTAAATAAATCAAAAATTAGTATCCATTTTTGTCTCAACACTTTATTTTTCACCAGTCCAAAGTTTCGGCCATTCTAGCCATTCTCAAGGACATCTTCAATATAATTTCTTCCTCACATTAATTTAAAGTTTCTTTTGCAGGCTATTCTGCCCAGGTCATTTGTATTATTATATTTTAATAAGGAAGAATTGTGTCATTCACTAAATCCTGTTTAATACAAATTAGTAAAACTGATTTATTTGTGCCCAAATTTCAACCTGAATTTCAGGGCTTAAAAACTAAACAAGATAAGAACCTTAATTCAGATAAAAATAAACTAAGTAG
Organism: Halyomorpha halys; assembly: GCF_000696795.3. Lineage (NCBI taxonomy): Eukaryota > Metazoa > Arthropoda > Insecta > Hemiptera > Pentatomidae > Halyomorpha > Halyomorpha halys. Next base: position 924,246 of record NW_027108206.1, read on the forward strand.
ATAGTAGTTGATATTAATATATTTTATCTTCTCTTTCTTCTTCTTTGTTCTTCCCGCCGAGAATCCACAAGAAAAACTGTAGCCATTTTGGGAAGAAATGCGTGATGACCAGTTTTCCTTGACCATCATAAAACATGTCAAGGGACTATGTGCACCTTTCGGCCAACATTTTTGTTTTGTGAGTGCCACCCATTGGCTAACGGGCCTCACAAATGCCATGGGGGACGCTGTAAGTGAGAATTGTACAATTTTTTATGGTTGAAAAAAACGCGGATGGGGCCGGCGATTGAACTCACAACCTTTGGGTTGGTAGACAGGTGCAGTTGACCATTTTAGTACGGTCAAAAGAGAACAAAAATAGTTGTTAGCTATTTTGTTCTCTTTTGACCACATCCCTGACCATCTTCTTCATAATTTGAAATTATATATATACATATATATATATATATCCCTATATATATATATATATATATACACACACACACACACACATAATTAGTATTTAGTTTAATTTTATTATATGTGTGTTGTTTTCAAAATAATAAAAAGTTGTAATCAGATGTATTTCATTTTTAACTGTTTTTAAATAAACCTGATATCAAAACACATTTAGAAAGAAAACAACACAACAATACATTGCAATTAAAGTTTTTGAAATGGGGTTTTGATATCTTCAAGTTGTTCACTTGCTAATCAAGTACATCAATTGAGTGAATCGATATCGAACCAAGTACAAGCAATTGTGATTGTGAGTTACCATCAACATTCCTTACTATCTAGACATGAAAGGGATGAAAGGTTCAGTACAATAATGGAGAGTAGGATTAGTGGGGGTTTTTAAATTATTAATAAATTAACTACTAATAAAAAAAAAATTGCCTTTCATAATAAATAAAACACCAGACAATATGCAAGAGAAACATATTGTTTGTTTATTTAGTGATGCTAGGATTAGTATCAAAATGGATATGAACGAATTCAGTAAGGATTTTAATTTTGATTGAGGAACAAGGCTAGTATTTTGGTATCAAATTGGAAATTACTAATAAAAAAAATTCCCTTTCATAATAAATAAAACACCAGCCAATATGCAAGAGAAACATATTGTTTGTTTATTTAGTGATGCTAGGATTAGTATCAAAATGGATATGAACGTATTCAGAAAGGATTTTAATTTTGATTGAGGAACAAGCCTAATATTTTGGTATCAAATTGGAAATTACAGTAGTGATCAAAGGATAAAGCACATTCATAAAGCTTAAAGATGATGGCAGGGTTATGGATAGTGATGGAGAATTGTTTGTCGTTTGTTTTTTATGGCGCGACAGACCATGGATGTCCAAAGCCTCGCACGACGAACTTGGGAAATACCTCACGTGTTTCTTGACATGGTTTTTCATAAGGTGGGTCCGTCACTCCCATGCCTATTTTTGTGAATGCCACCCATTGGCTGACGGGCCACACAAATGGCCAAGGGGAGGCTGTGAGTGAGTATTCTATAATTGTATGCTTGAAAAAAATCCCGGATAGGGCCAGGGACTCGAACTCGCAACCTATGAGTTGGCAGACAGGCGCGTTACTACGCTTCTACCGTCACCCCTGGATGGAGAATTAGTGTTGAAAAACAAGAGGCATTATGATTGGGATTAAAACACCACAGGGGTCCAGTATTGTAAAACAATTATTTGTTAGTTGGTTTCATATGGGCTAAGATCTTTTATAATAGTGTAAACATTGCAGAAAATGTTTACAATACCTGAAGCCAAGATGTTGGTTAGAGAGAGAAAAATGAGCTTGTTGTAGCTGAGGCAGTTGAGGTGTCACCTTAGCAACTTCATGTCTGCAACAGTGCCATTCGATTCCCAACCTAGACAGGTTGACTTTTACTTCATATCAGTCCTACTCTGGTGAGAATAGAATAATTACTTCATGGACAACCCCTTTCTTCCCTGCATGTTGGAAATAACCAAGCAGGGAGAAAACAAAAAAAAACCGTAGTTGGAGAGAAAAAGAGTTCAAAGATTTCTAAATACTGTCAGAAAACGTGTGGATAAAAGGAAAGGATCTTCATAGATAAATACATATTGTTAAAGATTTAGTGAAGAAAGAATGCCTGTTTGTTGATTTTTATAATTACTGAAATCAAATAAATGAAAACACAATTTATTTTGGGTTCTCAAGGAATAAATACATCAAACAGATCTAATGTGCACTAGTCTGACTAAGTATTTATAAAAGAGAACTTTCAATTTTTTATTAGTAATGATTATTACTGCAGCAATACATATTGATGACAACTAATAAGTAGTTTTACAGTTACAAGAAATAGTACCTTCACTTTGTTCAGTACTAATGCTCCATGTTACTTTTAGAAAATAAATCTCCCAAAGCAAATACTTACAATAAATCTTTGACATAAATATTTAGAAACAGTAAGAATACATTAGTATAAGGAATAATGTTTCTATATACATTGAAATAAGGATTTTTTTTTTCAAGAACAAGTACATTAACATTACTAACTACCTGCACCTCTATACAGTTAAATAAAATTTTAACAGTAAGATATTCTGGTATATGGAAATTATCTAGTAAAAAGTTCGATAGGAATCCTTTGAAAGTGTATTTCCTAGATTAACTAGTAAATTTTTATTAGCACCATGGGTTAAATATTGTTAAAAAAATATTAAACCTACAAGGCATGCATTTACAAATCCTGCATGCACATTTGATGAAAATAAGCAGAAATTAATTATACAGATTTTCACTATAAGAAAATTACCATAAAATATTCCAACAAAATTCAACTGTGAATTAAAAATCCATGTGGGTGTATTACAACTAATTTGTAAAATGAATTAATCTTTGAAGCATTAAACCTTTTCCACAACAGGTTGAAGGAGCAAAGACCACACCAATATTCCACACCACCTAATCATGAAATGAAATATCTAAAACAATAAAAAATAATTAACACAGATGACAAACTTACGCAACAATAGGTCTAGAATCATATAATTTGTTAGGTGGTCTCCATGGACATCCTCCATAATTTCCTATAAGATTATCACGATGCCTATTCATAAAAAATGTAGAAGCCCAGTTATTGTTCCAAACATTAGCTGGGTCTGCACCTTCAAGATTTTCCTTTTGCTGCTGTTGAAGTGGTAAATGCTGAAAATGGGTCTGTTGTGTAGCTCCAGCTTCCCCTAACTTCCTGTCGGCTACAGCCTTACTAGAGACATGCCCTAGGTTCCTTTGAAAGTTATCCCAAACCTTCATCCAATATTCCTTACTAGGTCCTTCTTGCTCTGTTTGAAACCATCCGATTTTTGGATCCATCGAAAGATTTATAAAGAAAAACCAATCACGGTAAATACCGGTCTTATCAAAACTAAGTGGTTAAACGTACTGATACAGCTAAATAACTGATTTAGGTAAAATTTGGCACTATAACGTTCATGAGACAAAAGACTAACTCAACTTCAGCAATGTTTACAGAATTACAGTACATTAACTAATAAACTTACTAAAGATAAAATATCGATAACAACCTAAATCCACGAAATACAGGCCTTAGAGGTACCAGTACCTAAACTTTTTTTTTACTTAATCTAATTAATTAAAAACTGTAAACAATGGTTTACAACCAGTGAATGTGATGTAAGATATAAATAATATCATGAAGGTAAAGATCTTCCAATGATACACACAAATTAAAATTTGAAATTTAACTTAGGGGATTCCTATTCTAGATGATCCTTCGAAAACGTCGTCTTGTGCAAGGCAAGTCTAATGTTGAAAGTCGTTAAACAAAAGAGTTTAAGTTTATAATAAGTTTGACGTGAAACCATTTATATAATAATTTAATTGTTGATTAGACTTAGGAGTTGGTAAGTCTTTGTGTTAAGTTCTTGTAACAGATGTAAGAAGGAGTCTTATAACAAGTCTTATAACTTATGATTGACATTGGCGCAGTTTCAGCAAGTTAGTTTTTGTTTTTTTTTTAGCATACAGTACATTTGCCACAAATCCATATGTAAAAATCGGTCCGAAAAGGTAAGTAAAAATCCTCAGTTTTTCCGATGGTGGTCATTTTGATCGTTTATTTATAAGATAAAGTAATAATTTGATTCGAAAAAAAGTTTTTGTCTTGTAAATTTTATTTGGAAAGTTCTGGTCAGTCGTTTATCCAGCGTTAATTGAACGTATATTACTGTGTCTTTACGAGAAAAAACTAAGTAAAGTTAGCATATTTTATATCCTGACTAAGAACAAGAAATTAATATAAACCACAACGGAGCATAAAAGTGATTAGCACTGTATTATTGGTGTTGATTTCCATTTTCCGTAAAGGGTTGCAAAGCTTGTGCAAGGTAATGTTTCACTAAAGTGAATATGACGTCAATATATGTGGCCATGATAACATGCTAGGTTGTGAAGATCGAAAATATACACTGTGTATAATAGAGGTGCCAAGATAAAGTCGAAGAACTGGCCATTCATCTTTCTCACACTTTCACTCCTCATTCTGAACTTGATCCTGACCAAACCGAAATAATTGAAGAATTACTATTGTCACCAATCCCACTATCGTTATCTCCTAGCGCAGTCACTCCTTCTGAGGTCAAATATCAACTACAGATGCAAACTCCCCGTAAATGTCCAGAATATGATCTTCTTACTTATCAAATCCATCGTCTTCCATCGACTTCCTCCCAAAGCTGTAATATTCCTTTCTTATTTTTACAATTGTATCCTTAGAACAACCCACTTTCTTATCCTATGGAAACTCTATATAATAATTCTCTTCTCAGAACCAGGAAAACCTCCCAATAATCCTGCATCTCACAGACCTATCAGCTTGACTTCTTATCCCCTAACAAAAATTTAAAAAAGTCCTAAAACGTATCCAATCCATAGTTTTTTTTTAATAGTTTATTTATTGTTATGTACAACTGTATAAAAATATATACAACAAGTAAATTTGGTGTAGGTGACATAGTGACATGATCCAAAAACGTGGAGAATCTACCGATTGATAGAACTCCAACGATCCATAGTTAAATCGCAATGTTTTCCCGCACACCGATTTGGATTCCACTCTAGGCAATCCACAGTCCATCCAACAAGGACTCAGAGTCGTCGACTATGTCTCCTCAGCATTTAAAAAGAAACAATACTGATTGGGTGCCTTTCTGGATGTAGCGCAAGCTTTTGACCGGGAGTGGCATGTCAGCAGTTATAAAATATATTATAATTGTTTTGTCCCTCCCTTACACACAAAGTCGAAACTGAAATTTCACCAGTCAACGTTACCAGTTTCTTTGCCAGTAAATAAAAAAAAATGGCTATTATCTTTTAACCTTTCTTCCAAGTATTGGAATATTGGTCCAATCCAAATATTGGTACTCTAAAGTACTAAGAACACTTTAGAAATGAGTACAAAACACGCCATCTCCTCCGTTTCCGTCTTAACGTCTTCAGTCGATTTTGGTTCCAGGGTGTGAAAGAGAATGAAAAGTTTCCATGGTTACTTCTCAGCATAGTCAATATCAATTAGACTTATATTTTGAATGTTCCATCATTTCATGGTATTTCTGAACTTGCTTACGTATATGCTTATTTTTTATTTTTTCTGAAACTTCTCTCGAGTGCGAAGATGAAAAATAGTCGATTTATCACTCCAAACGCAGTCTCTCTCTAGCCTCAATGATGGTTCATTCCTGGTAGAAGGCAATGGAAAGCTAAATATTTAATGTTCTTTCAATGTTCACTGTAAGAATCTTATGAGCTTCGAAAAGAGGACCACCAGGGCCCTAATTCATAATAAAGTACAAACTAATACTATTAGTCTTGTAGATCTATCTTAATTCAATTACACAGACTTGTACAATAGTAACTTGCACTTTAGTATTTTTTAATTCCTGTAATATCACTAATAGTCATCCCTATCATGAAAATAAATAAGTATTAGTGCAACTACCATACTAGTTTATACACTTGTACTAGGAACTAATACTATTAGTTTTCATTATGAAATAGGGCCCTGGTATCTGGAATATGGGTAGCGATTTCTGAAGGAGGCTGCCACCTAATATATACAAGTCGGATACTGATATCGACAGGCATCTAATATTACTATGTATTTATGATGTTAGCGAGCATTTCTGTTTTATAATTTTATTGGTCTAATGTTGCAATTTTGCAAAATTATATCTAGATCTATACATAGTAACAAGTGAATACAAATTATAATTTAATCGCGTTGGATGGCTCGACAACTTCCAGTTTCTTCTAGTAGCATTAGTGTGTTAGTGTGCACTGATAAAGTGGTTGTCTAAAGCAGCGGTTCCTCAAGTGTATGCTAGTGGTGCCACATGCGAATGCCAAAAACGTTGAAAGCAAAATAGCAAATATTCAGTGCCCTGTAGCGTTTACTTCGCACTGTTTTTTTTATTCTTTTACGACTTATCCAACCGTTCTATTGATAATTATACCGACATTTTTATTCCGATAAGGGTGCTGCGATTTTTTTTTATCCTAACAAGGGTGCCGTGAAATATTTTTATTCCAAGAAGGGCTCCGTTGCAAAAAGAAAAAAGTTTAGGAACCACTGATCTATGGTTTGCAGATAGAGTGCACTACAATTCCCATTTGAGCAGTTACAATTTGCTCAAAATAAAATATACACTTCAGCTTTAATAGTGGTACATCTGACAAAAAGCTTTGATTTCAGTTTGAATTGGACGTATTCAAAATATGGTACCATAGATCGAGGTTACTTTCTCAACTGGGATCGTTCTATATATTGCCCCAAAGCTAGTAGGACTGTTACAAAACCAGTCAATGATGTGCTTTCCGGAATTCGTCAAACACACCAAAAAATAAAATACATTTTGTCAGATGTGCCTACTGTTAAGAAAAGCAGCGGTATGTTAATGACATTGAATATTATGTTTTATGTTGGTCTTTATCTCCATAATAGTTATGATGCTGCAAGCATTTTTAAGCAGGACAATTTTTTTATTAGAGTTTACAATTATGCTTTATGTTGAAAAGTGTTTATGATCAAAAATTTAAGACTAATCACAACAAAATAAATATTTTCTACAAAAATTAATACAGTAATTAGATATGAATTAAATTTCATTTAAAAGTCGATATTAGCATAACTAGGTGTGTGCCTGCTTTAAGAATATTATCAAGAAGCATCCCCTGAAGGTAATTAAAATTTAAAAAATGGAATCAATAGACTTTAATTAACGAAGATGATCAAAGTGGCAGTCAAAAATAGCAGAAAAATTACTAGTAACCCACGTTTTGCCCCATTTTGCTTTATCAAGGCTGGGTCTTGAAGATAAAATGATTCTGAGGACCCAGCCCTGATGAAGTCCTGCAAACGTTGTTTACTAATTATTAATAGTTTTTTCTGCTATTTTGTACCTGTTTTGAAAGCCACCCGGAGCATCTCCTATCAATAAATATCATCAAATTTGGAGAATAATCTAATTGCTGAGGGAACATGGATAAACTAAATATTATTTGAAAATCTGTCATCTAGGAAGTACATTTCGTTTGCTCGCAAAATAATTTTATTTTGTGTTTGACGAATTTTGGAGGCTTTACCATGGCCTGGGGTTATTTTGTGAAAAGCCCTACTAGCTTTGGGACCGTCTGTAGGACAATCCCAGTTGAGAAAGTAACCCCAGTCTATGATGCTATCTTAGAAACACGTCCATTTCAAAATAAAACCAAAACTATATTCTTTTTGCAGATGTGCCACTATTTATGCAAAGCAGCGATATAGCTATTTATAGCATGGTATTCGTAAAACGTAGAAATACACGACCCTCTCACAAGTTATCTACGGAAGAGAAAATATTTCAAAAAATTGCGTGCTACTAAAATCAATAAGTCGGCTGTATATATTTCTTAGCACTCCTCATACAAAGTACTTGTAGTGAAGTGCAATGAATTTTATTATTTGAAATGAAATGAAAAAATAACTTTATTCTGGGACATATGTCCCCTAAGAATAATTACATGGTTCATATAGTGAGATTTTTATCTGGCGACCGTTTACAAATTTTCAGATAGTAGAATGAAATTACATTGGTATATTGGCTTTACTACTGTTTATAATGT
>NW_027108206.1:933704-940002 GCF_000696795.3 Halyomorpha halys
CGAGAAAATTATTAAGTTGGGAGTGGACTAATCTTTCTAGTGGCTTGACCAAATTGGATAGAATGGATATTGGCCTAAAGTCGGAAACCGAAGAAGGAGAAGGAACATTGTTCAATGGTCGGACAAGGACTTTCTTCCAGGCTTTAGGAAAAACGGAGTTTTGAAGTGAGAAGTTATAAATATGCAGGAAGGCAGGAAGAATGGCAGGGAGACAAAGTTTGATTATCTTTACAGGAACATTATCTGGGCCGTAATCGTTAGTTCTGGACTTGAGGACTGCTGAGATTAAATCATCTGGAGAAACATTTAGGAAATAAAAGTTATTGGGATCAAATGGAATTTCAGGGATGTGAAGAGATGAAAATTCGCATGAGGTTGTTGAAGGAGGAGGAGCAACAATGAAAGCATTAAGCTCGTCTGGATCAACTGGGTAGTATGGACAGGATTTAGGAATGATAACGGAGAGGTTCTTAAGGATTTTCCATTTAGATTTAGGATCAGGTGCTTGGGATAGGATGTTGTGAAAGTACTGCTCCTTGGCGCGGCGTAAGGATGTTTGGGTAAGGTTTCGGAGAGACTTAAAGATGGAATAGTGCTCTGAACTTCGGGTGCGTCTGAAGCGTCTTCTGGCAGCATCTCGTTTTCTCATTAAATTTCTTATTTCTGAGTTGATCCAGGGAACCGGAGAGCGTTTGAAGGTACGGGTTTTAAGAGGAGTGTGTTGGTTTAGAAATTTGAAACAACTAGACAGTTTTGTAGCTAATAACAGTGCACACTAATATCCAGTACTTCTTAAAACATCAAAGGCTACAAACTAATACAGCATTATTATTTGAATTTGATAATCGTTTCCCTCACCTGTAGTAGACCTTAATTACAGCACAATGATACAGCAACGTTATTAATCAAGTGAACCTAGTAAAATTATTAGTCTATTAAAATAGGAAGTTGAACAAAATTCGAGGGCCTGATAGAAGTGTGTTTTTCTAGGTAAAAGGGACGAACTCGATCTCCCTCTACTTTAATGAGATGGATTAATTATATATGATATTTTTATTGTATGTTTTAACACATATCTTCTGAATAAGATCTTTAGTTTGCCTTATATGTAGCGAGCCCTCTTTGAAAATATAGTATTGCTCTCTTCCTATCACTACTACTTATTTTATAATAATTAAAAATTTAAACCATAATTAATTTATTTATAGCAGGGTTTTCTTATGATTGTGACAAACGGAAATTTATCAGACATATATATATTTTTTATTTTTTATTTAAAGTTCGTGTAGCATTGGTTATATTATCAGCTGTTCATTTTTCATCGGTGTGCAGACATGGCTACGCTTTGCTCGAGATTTTCAGTTATTTCAAGAAGATTTTCTGCTTCTAGGATTTTAGCCACTAGTGAGTCGATTTTTTAACATCTTTTATAACAAACTATTAAATGAAATCTTATCGCAATAATATAGGCTATATATTGATTCAATTTCACATTTGGATCTTATTGCTTCTTCTGTTAATTTTTTGTATTCTGAATTTCATTGTAATGTTTATTTAATACTTTTTTCCGTGCCTGTGGTATTTAAATATTAATTTATGGAAATTGCTCCCATTAGACTTTTTTTTTAAATGAACTACCTATTAGTTGGTTAGGGGATGCTCCTACAAGGAATCTTTTTTGTGTGTTTTATTTAATTACATCATTATAAAATTGAAAGAAGGCTAATTAAACTTTTTCGAAGCATTAGCAATTTTATTATGAATATTTAATGGATAAATTAAAAGATAAATCAAAACTAGGAGAATGATAGTGACATGCATGAAATAAGTAGGTTATCAACAAATATTGAACCAGCCACTGAAAATTCCCTTTAATTTATGAAGGAAGCCTCATTTAAGATCATTAAGAATTTAAATAAATTGAAAAGTATGGATGATGTCTATACTTCAAATTGGTAACAGTCCTTAAGTGTCACTCCAACTGGCTGGTGGGTGTGTACTCACTTATAAGATATGTTCTATTGTTTTGGGTTATAACTTCTACTATTATTATTACTGCTTCATATCAGAGCTGTCAACTTCCGCTCTGTTGAATGGGATAAACAGACCTCTAACATCTCTTAGAAGGATCAGTTAGATCTGGGCCTAGTTTCATAAGTATAAATTACTTGTGGTGTCAGATTATAGCTGACAACAATAGTTGACTGATTTCTCATTGTATTAAGTGGGTACATGCTTGCCATGCCAACTTACATTTGTGATCTATTACTCTAAAATATTTCACCTTAAGAGATCATTTTATTATTTTATTTATGCTTTCTATGAAAACTATTACAATATGGGAGGCTCTTGAATTTTCTTTTTACTACTTTCCCTGTAACGATTAGATCTGCCAAATGGTACTCCTACATCACACAAATATCTAGTTTCTATTTCTTTAAATTTTCCATATTATCTTGAAGGTTCTTCTGTGCATTAAATAAATGTTGAGGTCTAAGTATTCCTTTGTCAATTACAATGAAAACAAGTTTTATTACTCGCCTTCTTGCTTTTTTATACCAATATTTTTGGACTCAGAAAATTCTAATAGTGCAACCTATTTTTAATGTGTTTCTAATTTAGTTATTTCACTTGTTTTAAAGTAAGCATGTTAATCTTGTCACTGAGTAGTGAGTATGCCTACCTGGTTAGTATCTCCTGTTGGAGTGACACTTGTGAACTGTTGTTATTAATATTCCTTGTCTATAGTTTAGTTCATTCTTAATTTCACCAAAGAACTGATGAATGTTGGTTTATCAGTCAAACATTTGTATTTATTTTGTGTTTATATTAGGTTAATATTTTACGTTCAAATTATTCTGTAATTGGAACTGTTGGTTGTTATTGAATAGTCTCAGTCTGCACTGTCTGTGAACTAGATAATATTATTGTTAGTGCCTTTCAATTAGTTAATATAATGATAAACAAATAAAATATAAGAGTATATAAATCAAAAAAATAGATTTTAAAACAGAAAAATAAAAATAGAATGTAATTATAATCAGTATTTTTATTTTATTTTTTATAGACCTTATAAAGGCTTAAAATTCACACCAGGATGTTTACACCAATAGAATCTTAGTATGTGTTATAATTTGTGTTCTTTTCACCTATCACACCTCTGGCCAACTATTTATATTAATTGGTTATTACAGTCTAATTTATGAGTACTCATAATTAGGGAATTCTGTTGCTAGTGTTGGAAACAAAATTTTTTACTTCTAAATATTTTACTCACTATTTGTATTACTCACAAATACTCAGCCAACACAATACTTTATTTCTGTTATCCAGTGTTTTTATCAAATACCACCTCTTTGAAGTTCCTTGTTAAAAGATAAGAAGTTTTAGTTAATAAGCAATGGTCTTTGCTATTATCAAATTTCTTTTAATTTCATTCCATCTAGAATAGGCATTGATTACTTGAATTTATTTTATAAGAAACTGCTGATAGCATTATCTTGATCAAGTTCATCCCACTAGACCTTTTTTTAGTTCAAGTTTATATATTCACCACTCTCTTGTTTATCTCTTGAAGATTATTCTTGACAAATTTTCTGAATTTAAACTGAATCATTACATAGATACCTCATATTATATATCTTTTATAGTTAAATATATGTTATTTTTCTCAAGAAATTAATAGAGGATTGCTAGATAACGAGTTCAATGACTTAAGTAAAATAATAGTTATGAAAAGGTCTATTAGCTATGTAGGTTAGATTATGATCATATATAATATTATGCCTCACCAAAACTATATAAATACTCGCAACTACAAGTAAATCTATGTTTGATATTTCCTGTATAGATTGATTATAAGTAGGACATTATTAATGTTGAAATATATCTGGACTCAAAGATAATGATTTTATTTTAGCTCTAATTTGCATATTCACCAAGCAATTGAGTGAGCTAAAAAAAAGCTGATCAGGATTAGCTTATTTCTAATCTTGCTTTTCTAATTCTTCAGTTTCTAGCACTTAGGAATATTTTATGGTCGGGAATTCACAATATATTTTGAGATAGTCAGGAAATTCATAATTAGTTCTAAACTTTATTGCTTTGATTCAATTTTCGTAAACTATGGGATAGCTAATTTTAGAAGTTAGAAGTATGAAGATAACTTCTTTGTAAAAGAGTTTTTTTGAAGAAACCGAAATATACTGCTTTGTTCTTTCAATGAAGCAATGTAAGGCGTAATTTTCACCCTGGCCAGTAATTTTTTTCTCATATTTTGTTGATATTCTTCATTAGTTTTATTACAGATCCATTAATTTTTAATTTAAACTTCATTACATGTTTAAATGAATCTAAATTGAATTTAAAGAGAAATCATTGGTTTTAAGTGATTCGGTGTCAATAACAAGTGATTTTACACATTTTTGGTATCAACTGCATGAATTCAAAGCCTTAGGTGTATGTAAATTAGAATTGATATAACAATAAGATATAATATATGTATATATATTTTTAAGATATGGCTGATCCTCTGGAGCATGCTACTGGTTTAGAAAAAAGGGAGCTTTTAGCACGTGTAGCAGGAAACGATGTATGTACTTTTCTTTTCTAATATTAAATTTATATTATTAAAAAATTTTAAAGTTATACTAAGTTCTCAGCTATAGTTTGTTTACTAAGAGAATATAGAAACATCTTTCATTATCAGTTTAACTTGATGTCTCCTCCACATTACACCACACCTATCTATTTCCTCTTGGCTTCCTCTTCATCCCATTATTCTTAATTGTCATTTTGTATTTCTCATTCTGACTTCTTGTACATTCTATCTTGTCTATTCTGTTTCATTTATTTAGTTATGTTTATTAGTTATATCTTATATTTAAGTTTTAAGTCATTAGCATACCTAATATTCAGGTTTATTTATTTTTTTTTTTAATGTCTCAAATTATATGAAATCAAGAACAAACATATTCTGGACGTTTGGAGTAACTTCAAAATCATAGGTTTGTTAAATGGTGGAATATTTGCTTGATTATTTCTCAAGGAGAATGATCATGATGATCAATTGATTTCTTCTAATTGTGTTCAACAAGAAGGTGTTAGATGCATTACAAATTGATTCCAAAATATTATAAGAAAATCTTGAAACATCGACTCCTATTAAAACTGTCCCAAAAAAAAAATCCCCTTCAGTTGGATCTGGAATTTCTTAGAAGTGTACAAACATTTTCTTTTAATGAAATAATTTATATTGATTTGTTTTATATAATATATTTTTTCCTTGTACAGATCTCTTTTTCTTTTTTTTTTTTACAAATATTTTAGGATTTTGTTATTCTGAAACTGTTTAAAACGTTAATCATTTTTGCTTAGTATTACTGGAATATCCCTGAATAGTAAAAGGATAGTTATTTTGGAGTTTGAAAATTAAATGAAACAGTGTTAATATTCTTGAGAGTGAATAAAATTACTTACTATGATTATAAGGTCAGCAATTCCGATATCTTAGGCCTGACTGACTAAAATAACGCAGAATGTAAAACTAGACAATACGAGCTTGTTTTGTGCCAATCTCCACCCTCCCACTTCAAGTTTTGTGCTTGAGCTGATGGTAATATTTGCGAAATTACAGTCGTATGGAATGTGGGAGACTTCTCTTAACTTTTTATAATGCACAATCAAAGTCTAAATTGCTGTTTTCAATTAACTTACAAGTCTTTGGAACTAGTCATATCCAGTTTCAAAGTGGACTAATTTTTAAAATTTATTTTGGAAATGGGTGAAAGTTTGGAAATATTCTAGTGACAGTAAAATTTGTGAGTTTTTCTGTTTTAAATATTCTTTTGTTCCTCAAAAAATAATAAAAAATCCTATTTGCTTTTAGCACTACTAAAAATATTCAATTTTCAGGCTGTAACATACTATTACTATTTTTGTCACCAAGAAATGAGCCATTTCGTCAAAAATCAACATCGAAGACCGATGATAAGAAATGTGTATTAAAAAAAAATATATGTTATTAACCTATTAAAAGCATATTCAATATTTATTACCCTAATTATCATTTCTTTTTTTTTTTTTTTTTTAAAGTTAACTTATTAGACCGGTACTGTATTAATGGAGTGACAGAACAATACTTCTACTCATACTGAAGGGCTAAGATACAGTGTTATGTTAAACCGTATTCCACTTCAGTTACATATTTATTTAATTTCTTTTTATTATCTAATTTATTTTTTAAAGTATATTAATTTATTTTACACACTACCAATAACATTTTTTGCATGTTCAAAAG
>NW_027108206.1:940113-943039 GCF_000696795.3 Halyomorpha halys
GATTCATCTATACCTCTGAGAAACTCGTCCATCAGTCTCTGGAAGGTAATAGGAGCGTTCTTCAAACCGAACAGCATTCTCGTAAACTCGTAATGGCCACGTTCGAAAGTGAATGCCGTTTTCGATTGATCCCTTGGGTGCATCTTTATTTGATGATATCCGGCCTTTAGGTCAAGCGTACTAAATATAATAGCCCCCCTAACCTATCCAGTATGTCTTCCAACCGGGGAATCGGGTACCGCTCATCTACCGTATTCTCATTTAGCTTCCGATAATCGATGACAACGCGGTACTTTTCCGTTTTCTCCCCCACCACAGCTTTCTTTTTCACGGCCCATAGGGGACTATTGTAAGGTGAAGTGCTATTAACGATGATACCTTGCCTCTTAAGATTTTAAATCTCCTCCCGTATGTGTTCGCGCAGCGCTTGAGGGTATCGGCGTTCCTTTACGTATGTTACTTTTTCGCGCTTTAATTCTATCTCATGCACCGTCTCCCCCGTTGCTGATAACACCTCTCCTTTTTTAAAGAAAATATCCTCAAACTCCTGCATGATGCCCTGGCTCCAATTTCCTTCCTTACTAATCGCCCCCACCCGTACATTACCATCCTTCCCCAATCCCTGACACGGAAATGTGTACCCTCCAATTTTGATGTCCCACCGCTCTTCCGTATTTTTAACTCTCGCGGCAGCCTTATGCAACAGATCACATCCGATAATTGCCTTATATTCCCGCGGCATCTCCTTGACCACATGTACCGTAATTGAACCGGTTAACCCCCACCGACTCAACCCCATACTTGCCTACCCAGGGTGACTAACCTACAATTACATACCTTCACCTGGGGTGTCTCCTCTCCTCTCAGCCTGTCCAACGCTCCTCTGCACACGATGGTGTTTGAACTCCCGGTGTCGATAAGGCATCTCACTCCTCCCATGCAGATGATAGGCAGACCGCCACGCTTTCCTTCGACGCTGCAACTCACCAGCACGCGGCCGCCTCTCCCCTGGTACGCACCTCAGATCTCTTCTTGTTTCCTTCCTTCATCCTCTGCCCGCCTTTCTCCTCTTCTTCCCTTTTCAAATCTTTTCTCACCTCCTTCCAACTCAGTTTCCGATGTCTCGGACGTTTCGGCCGACTCTGTATCTGACTCGTACGCTCTCCTGAGGATTCTTCTTCTCCCCACTCTCTGAGCGTTCACTTCCATTGGTTCGCCCTGGTTCATATTTCTCCGCCTGAAAATATACGGGCAATTTCTCGCCATATGTCCTTCGTTCCCGCACTCGTAGCATTTTGTTCGGGGGCACTGCGCCACCAGATGTCCAGTCCTGCCACAACCATGGCATCTCCGGTCCTCTCTCCTTCCGCTAGCTTTCGGCTTGCCACCCTGGTTTGGTCGCCTTTCTCCGGTCCCGCTTCCTTCCCTTCCACTCTCTCGGAACTCTCGCCTTTTCCATGAGTTTGGTGCGGCTTTCGGTCGATTATACGCGACCTTTCTCCAGCCGGCCTCCTCAACGCCCGTCCTAGCTTCTTCTTCCCTTGCGCTGGCGTCCATCATTTCCTGGGCACATTCCACAAAGCTACGCTCCCTGGGCAAGCCCTCTCGTTTCCCTGTCTCTCGGGCCAATTGCACTTTTAAGATGGTGGACAGGAATCCCATGATGCCTTGCACCTCCGCTATACTCCTCGTCTCACTCATCTTGTCCGTAATTTGATTGAAACGGGCGAGCATGATTCCAGCGAACTGCCCGTTACTTTGTCTAGACTTCTTCTCTTCCCGGAACATCCGGAAAATGTCCTCTTCCGCTGTCCATCTGCCCCCCGCCAAACGCCTTTTTCAATCTCTCCTTCACCAGGCTCCATGGGGTTTCCTGATCTGCCTGGATATGATTTAAGATGTTCCTTTTTATTCGGCAGATCACTGCCGCCCTCAACGACATCGCATCTGCCCCACTCAGCAAATTTTCCCCTTCTTTTGCCGCTATCCGTCCTATCAGGTGATCTCCACCTTTAATGAAATGATTTAGCTCACCAACCTCTCCGGTGAATTTCTCTAAGTCTGAAACAGCACTCCTCAATTCCTGCGCTGTCCCGGTACGAACCTTAATCCATTCCAGGGTGGTCGCATGTGCTGACGCCAAGGTCGTTGTCGGTAGTGGCGGAAGTCCCTGCTCTTGCGATTCCACCATTGTTGCTGCCTGAGTATTTTCGGGTACTGTCAGAACCGCTGCTCTCAATATACTTTCCATAAAATTTCAGCTAAAGCTAAAACAAGAAACGTTACGAAAGAGAGAAAAGAAAAAAAACAATTCCTTACTGCCTTCGTATTATGCGGTTTGAAATCCCGGGTTTCGGCACCAGTTATGATGAGTCAGAACTCAAGAGTCAAAAAAAAGGAAAATAGGGGCACGAAAAGAGACACACAAGCTTCACTAAGATACTGCTTTATTCCTCTCTATAATGCTATATATATACCTTCTGGCTTGTTTACATGGGGAGTTTAGGTATTAAGACTCATAATACCTATGCTCTGTTTATAACTTCCCCCTGCCAGTTTACGAACAATTCCTCCTAAACTACAACAAGAAGTAAAAAAAAAAAAATAACAAAAAATAAAATGCCATTCTATATGTTACAACAAAGAAATTAAAACTAAATATGCACACTTTAACAAACTTAATCTAACATTTTGCTATTTACACAATTTTATATATACAACTTAAGGCTATTTACACTGGTCACCCACTCACACTCTTTCCTATTTACACTCCGATATACTACAACACGACAAACAAAACACAACAACAAAAAAAACGAAAATCTGTATATCTGAACTAGGGAGGAGGCACTCCAGGTGTCTCCGGAGTTGTTATCACTGGGAACCTTAATTGTTCTACGTGAACCGTCCGCCTCTTTCTCGGTTC
>NW_027108206.1:943089-945183 GCF_000696795.3 Halyomorpha halys
TATATATATGCATTTACTTAATGTACCTAAAATCACTAATTACCGAATATTATAAACTTCAATTCTGACTCACCCAGATCATTGCATGGACTCTATACCCCGACACATGCTGTATCTAACAAAATGTCTGCCTCTCGATATCACAATGAACGCAGTCTTACAGCTCAACTGTGCGTTGTTCTCTCTATTAATATTAAAGAAATTAGGCCTCTCACAAATTATTTTAATATAATTTTAAAAATACAACAGAGGATTTTGATATTTATTTTTAATAAGGGTCAAAAATATTTTGAATTAAATATGTTGCTTTATTTATATCATAGTTATATCTACAATGTTACTGTTTTCAGAACCCTTTTGATTTCCGTGTACTGAAACGTGGGCCTGGTACTCGGGACTGTCCAAATCAGGTCCCATCCAGTTTTGATTCTCGATTGGTTGGATGCATCTGTGAAGAAGAGGCTTCATCAATTCAGTGGATGTGGTTGCACCAGGGTTGTCCTCGTCGCTGTGCCTGTGGACATTGGTTTCAGCTGGTCTACAAAGCACCAGTCTAGTCACTCTCACTGTCCAAGAATCAGTTGTACACAGTCATCATTTTAAAAACAAATAAATGTTTGTAATAAATTATGAAAGTGTTAAAAATGATGCTGCCAGATGATTGCCATCTGTTTCATCTTTACTTCTGTATAGCTTATTAGTCAATATTAAATTTCAATAATTATGTCATTATTGAAAATTTTCTATATTCTTTGTTGATTTAAATGAATAAATTGTCTTATTAGATAGCAGTAATTTTTATTTTATTGATTAAGATTATATTAATTTTTAAACTGCCTATTAGTTTGTTGTTTATTCCTATAAATCACATAAATCTTGAGTTATTAATCAATTTAACCTTTTAGTTTTTAACAAATATAACCTGCGATCCTATGATATCTTTATATTTACAGGCTTGTATTTGTACATGCATATACGTGCGCGTACATTCACCACACACTTTTGCTTATAAATGTCAGTCTTTATATTTACCCAGGATGGAATTGTTCAGGTACTATTTAGAGTTGTAATGGGTATGAGATACACATTAAAGTAAACAGATGAAAATGATCAATTATAAACATATTTATCAAAAATAATTGTAAAAACAAAAAAGAAAGGTATATCTCATCTATCCAATGAAGTCTAGGTCTTCCAACTCTTCTTTTTCTTTCTGGACGCGACAGCATAATTTTGCTGGTTGGGCTATTCTCATCCATCCTGGCTACATGACCATTTTAGACACTATTCTAATGAACCAGACTAAGTCCATATCATTATGTATGGCAGCCTGTTCTGCATTACTCTTCCTCTCCCATCGCACACTGGCCTATAATTGCTGCGATGTAGTACTTTTCTATCAAAGACCATCACCTAGCTTTCAACTGTTTTAGAGAGCTCCATATGTAATTACAGGATAAATCAATGTCTTGTACAGAGTCGCTTTTGTTTTGCTGGAGGTTAAGCAATTACTTAGATACCACAGCAGGCCAAAATAACATTTATTTGCTGCCAGGATCTTCTTAGATACTTCTGACACATGGTTGGCATTTACTTGGGAGCGCAGATAAACAAGTCGTTGAACCGTTTCGAATGTGAAGTCACCAATCAAGATTTGTGCCAGCAACCATACACTTGGTTTTGCTCTCATTTATAGAAATTCCCATCTTCCGCAAAGACTGTTCAAGAGTACATAAAGCCTCCTTTACGCTGCGAAGTGATCTACCGATGATATCAATATGATCTGCATTTGCCAAATTTGTATTGTCTCATTAAAAATGGTCCCACCCTAATGTATCTCTGACAACTTCTTCAACTGCTACATTGAACAGGAGGAAGGCCAGAGAGCCTCCTTGCCTTATCCCTTTTCTTATACAGAACTCTGACATCCCAGCCTGGATTCTCACTTTACATTTCACCATGTTCATTGTGAGTCCAACTAGGCTGATTAGTTTCTTTAGTCCGTAACTTATATATATGTATATATATATATATATATATATATATAAGTTATGATGAGTCAGAACTCAAGAGTCAAAAAAAAGGAAAATAGGG
>NW_027108206.1:946314-947969 GCF_000696795.3 Halyomorpha halys
CTAAGGACTTCATCTCTTCCCTAATTGTGGCATTATCAAACTCCCGACCCCCGTCGGAGGAAATTCGCCTAGGGACCCCATAAAATTGGAACCATGTTCTCAGCGCGACTATTACGGCCTCCGCTGTCCTATCTCGAGCCAGGTGGGCCATGGCCACTTTGCTAAAGAGGTCGATGACGGTAATCCAATTGAACCCATTCCATGTGAACGAGTCGATTTGGATGTCACTCAGTGGTTCTAATGACGTCGGTGTTTCTTCTTGTACTGCCTTCGGTGGATGGCGGTAGTATTTCGTGCTCAGGCATATATCACACCCTCCTATAACCTCCTGGACCGTCTTCTTCATCCCCCACCAAAAATAGCGACGCTTGAGTGCTTGTAACGTCTCACTCACACCACGATGATTGGTCTTTCCTTGATGGTGAGCCAAGGTAACTTCCTTTTGCCGTTCCCCGTCTCGCACAGTCTCCACCATCATCGTGCAGCGGATAAATATCCTATCAATCCCTACTTGCTCGAGTCTCCACAGCCCTTTTAATCTTTTCCCATATGACCTCATTCCCTACGTAGAGATAATGCGTTTTTCCAGCCTTCGACGCATCCATTAACGCCCGACATATTTGATCCTCTCTCGCCCCCGGATGTGACCATATAGTGTTAATCGAGGTTTGCCCATACTTGGTGTATTCCACCTACATAAGGCCGGAAGTCCTCGTTTTCCATATTATCTGGAGTCTTTTGTCATTCACAATCTCGTCCACTTCCTCCATCTCGGACGGTCTATCTCCCGTAGAGCTATCATCACGAGACGACGGAGTTCCCTCCTCCTGCGGCTGTGTATTTGACGTCTCCCCTTCCCCTGGGGTCCACTCCCGTAGGAATTGGCGGACGTCCCCGCTCGGTTCTCCCTGTTCCTCCTCGACCGCATTTACGATCATTGCGCGCGACAACCAATCTGCCACTACATTTTCCTTCCCGGGCTTGTAAACAATTTCCATATTAAACTGACTGAGAAGCTCCTTCCATCGCGTGATACGCGCGGACGATTCTTTCAGTTTCCCGACCCACTGAAGGGGCCGATGATCCGTATGGATCCTAAATCGCCTCCCAAACACGTACGGTCGGAAATGATCCACAGCCCACACAATCCCCAACAATTCTCGTTCTAGAGCACTATACCGTGATTCTTCATCCGTCAGCTTTCTACTACCGTATGCCACCGGGCGTTCTCCCTGCTCACTCTCCTGCGAAAGCACCGCGCCCAACGCGTATTCACTCGCATCCGTAGTGTTCGAAAATTGTCTACTAAAATCTGGAAAGGCCAGGACCGGTTCTCGTTGCAAACTTTCCACACACCGTTTAATGTTATTTTCCATGGACGGCGTTACCACTATTCGGTTACCCTTTTTTAGGAGGTTGTTCAGAGGGACCAATTGCTCAGCCATCTACGGTACGAAACGTCGATAATAGTTAAGAGCCCCTAGCAGCCGCCTGATCCCTTTTACATCTCTGGGGACTGCCATCCGTTGCAGTGCCTCTACTTTGTGAATGTCGGGTTTGACGCCGTCTTTCGAGATGATATGTCCTAGGAATCTGATCTCCTTCTGCCCCAACGATGATTTTTCGCGTGACAATTTGAGCCCGAACTGCCGAAT
>NW_027108206.1:950919-985249 GCF_000696795.3 Halyomorpha halys
TGTGTGTGTGTGTGTGTGTGTGTATTATGTATCCAAAATCTTTAAGTTGAAATAATTTGAGATTATTTGTTAGGGCCTCTTCGGAGGCTTTTTCTATACTGGGCCCAACGTGGCCGCTTAGTCCCCTTACATTTTAATCTGCCCCTGACTCTTATGCCTATATTCCAAGGAATATATACTATTTTTCACGAAGCTTCCTGGGAATATATAAAATACAGCTCAAAACATTTTTTAGGTTCAAAATCCCATTTTTGTTAGTGCGGTGGAAAACAGCATAGCTGATGACCTTAGATGGAATGCTGAGTGTATCCAAATGCCCCATATATGAGTACATGAATGCCACCGAACCAAAAAAAGATATTTGATTGAATGAAATACATATTTTTTTTTGTTAACGGATATTATATACAAACAAGAGAATAACAAAATGAATGAAGCAAACAATTTTAGCACATCACTTAGATGGAATGCTTCAGTATTACTTTAATTCATATTTTTTTAGAACCCCCCTCCACAGGTAAAAATCCTTGGATACGTTTCTTTTATAATTTTTGGCCAAGTATTACCAAAACAAAGGTTCGTTGAAATTGGTGATTCCACGTTCCTGATCCTCCCCCCTCTGTGGTTTGACAGTAGGATTTAGATGATGGCTTCGGCGAAGATTAAATTTCTTAGCTACAAATAAATTGTTCACTCTCATTTTCAGGTAGTTTATATTATTATAAACCCTTTGTAATTAATAATAATTTTTACTACTGTGTACCAAGTTCACCATAAAACTATTGTAGACGTAACTAAACTACAACAGAAGAGCTTATTATTTGGTAAAGGTATTCCCTTTATTCAAATACTTTTCAGAGCCAAAATTTGGTTTTCAAGCATACAATTTTTAAAAAATTTCTGAAAAATCCCAACCTACATAAAGTGCTTCTCTTCAGTCTCGAGCTGGTGGGCCCTCAAATGAGCCAGAACGACCCTGATATTTAATTTTAGTTATATTGTTTGATGATCATAATAATAATCATTGTTCATCAATTTCGGAATAATCCTAAAATCTACCAAATAAACTAGATATCCAGATATCACATTAAGTATAACACTCAACGCAATGTACCTAGAGGGGGTTCTAAGACCAGCATTGTGAAATTTTATATCCACCGATGAAACTAAAGATGCATGCTTAATGAATTATTATTACTTCAGATCCAGTAATAAATTTGGTAGGCAGCAAAAACGAAGTTGAAGTTTTTACTTTCTCTTAATGTTAATTCAGCGGTTTCATTAGGAAACATAATTACCGACAGTGCACATTAGCGAATAGGTTATTTCAGACTAAACTTTACTCATAATTTGAGAACAATGGAAAAATACTACTAAAACTTATTCTCCGCATAAAGACTTATACCAAGACTAAAATAAAATTGATTATATTTATTTTTTAGAAGCTTTGGGATAATGATTTCAAAGCACTTTATATTTATTTTTCTTATTGGGCACCATTTTATAACGAAATGGTGAATTACCTGCGATTGACCTTCCAAATATAAAAAAAAAAGTATCCCACATCCATAGTCTTGGAGAAAGCCGTGGCATAACATGGATTTTTTATTTTTGGATTCAACTTATCTTGAAACGCTAAACCTTAAGATTTAAGGTAATCCTTAAAGTTAAAAAAAATTACATTCAAGCTTTATTGCAGATAATCATTATTAAATTTTTTTTTAAATTAGTATTCTGGTATAAAATAGTATTCTGGCTCATTAAAATAGTATAATTCTACTATTTGAGTTTTTTTGACCGCACCCGGACCATATTCCTTTCATCTTTCCACACGGTCAATCAACATCTTCCAGTAAAAATTTTTTTTTTCAAATTTGCTACAATGACGATCGAGTAATCTATAGTTCTTAAATATTATAGTTTAAGAACTATAGAATATAGAACAAAACTAAACATTCTTGTTGTGAATTAACATGAAACATTGTTTAGTGCCCTTCAATTTTTACATGTGATATTTAAAGTAAGACCAGCCGTCTGCAAAACTTAAACAAAAACAAGACCTTCACCCCTTCTTCTGTCTTTGGTTCTTCACGAATCTCCTAAGACTTTAACTATGTCCACCACCCAAGCACGGATTTACCTACTAGGCCCATTAGATCCGGGCCTAGGGCTGTAACCTAAAACACCAACTGTTTAAATTTTAAAAAAACAGTTTATGATGAATTAAGAAAACTCTTCATTTAATGTTTGTTTTTCAATGTTTATTAGTGTAGTTATTGCATTTAGTATAGTTATTGCAGATTAAAATGCATGTTTTTGCAATTAGGGATAGTTCGAATTTCGTAGAACTATTAGGTGGTACTGAGTTTGAATGTGAAACCAATACGAACTGCTACGTAAAAGCCTGCTTATGAAGTCCAGCTCTAAGCAATGCAACTGTAAACGGTTGACGATTAAAGAACGGAGGAATTCAAGATTACCTATAAGACTAACGGTAATATCTTCAGCAGATCTATGTAGCTCCTCGCTAGACATCGTGGAACGCTGCTTCTATGTTTTTATTCTGCAGTGAGACAACTTCACTATTTAATTTTAATAGGTTTATAATGTATAGTCCATACGTATGTTTATTTCTTGTTAACTATCGAAGAGGCTAAACTTATTTCTAATACCATGTTGGGCTCTTTAATTAATTCTACAAAAAATATATGAATTTGATTCTCAAATTATTTACATAAATTATGTTATTCAGCGATAAAATTAAACTTGTAATCACTATGATTTTGTTTTTAGGAAAATTATAGGACTAATAACCCTCGACTTTGAATGTATGGAAAGGGAATGGCTCAAACTTCAAATTCACTCCTATCACCACCGAGTAGCTCTAATAAAGCCCCGAAGCCGATTCCGGCCGTCCATCCATTTATGTCTACACACCCCTCCTGAGCTTTCATTTACAGGATTGAATATGACACCTTTTATTGCAGTTATTCATGATGTTTTCTCCTTTCTAGTCAAGTTGGCTGCTTGATCCGCTCTTTCTTTATCCAAGATTCCGAAGAGGGTTGGAGCCGAGACCAAGTCCACAGCTTTCGCTGTATGTTTTATTTCACTATGCATCAGCGATGGGTCCACCCCCTCTATATTAGTAAGTCCCTGGGGCCATTTTATTCAATCTTCAGGGAAATCGCCCCTCCCACAAGACATGGGAAGTGGCAAAGCACAGTCCCCTTAGTAGACGTCCTCGCCGAGGGAAAGACTTCGAGCTCTACAGCTAGAAGTCACAACACCACCACCACCAGCCGGAATTCCCATTCTTTGATAGCCCCCCGGCTATCATGCCACCTATGTAAACCCGCCTTCAGTGCATGTTGTAAACAAGTCTTATAATGCCATAGGCAAATCAAGATGCAATGTAAATAAGTATATATATATATTCTTTTTGTATTGAAAATTGTACATATTGAAACAATAAAGAAGTTAGAAAATAAAAAAACATTTTATTCAATGTTGTTACCATCCCCAAAAATGTAGGAAAAAGGATGAATATGTGAATATAAATATCAAAATTTCAGTTTGTCCGGCTGTTATTTTGAAAATAATTAAATATTAATGAGATCTGGAATGAATAATTTAACTAATTCAACAAAACAGAAAAAAGTAACTTTTTTAATTGCTACACAAACATTAACAAACCGGCTGGGCTTATCGTTCATAATATACCGACTTTGACTGAGCCTACTAAATTACGTTTTTCTGTTAGTTTCTACAATTTTTCTTGTTTATTTATTTTTTCAAAGATTACTTTTATAAATTATAATGAAAAATCCTGATAATTATCATGTTCTTATAGAATAAAGAATCTAAGAATAATATTGAATTATTTTAACAGTTGAATTAAGTTTTAAACAGCTAAACAAAAGACGCCATTGCTATGTGCTGACTGTTGTTAAGATTTGGTGCCTCAAGACTTGTTTTGATCCAGTTTTTTTTTTTTTGTTTTTTTTTGTATTGAAATACTTATCTGTGATATTTAGTTTAGTTTAGTGAGTATACCCGGATTGTTTTCATGCAATATCTAATTTGATGCGTGTGTTGTGTTTCTCGGCGATGCATATTTTTCTAGTAATTAGTGGTGATATCAGTCGCCCATTTTATTTTTCCTGAGATTTTTGGAATTTGTGTTTTCTTTTAGGTCGAAATGTCGGACCAGCAACAGTTTTTCTTAAAGTGGAACGATTTCCAATCTAACATGGTTAGCTCTTTTAGACACCTTCGTGATGAGAAGAGTTTTACAGATGTAACCCTTGCTTGTGATGGGCAGACTTGCAAAGCCCATAAAATGGTATTGTCGGCTTGTTCACCCTACTTCAAGAGCTTATTAGAGGTAACTTATTGGTTTGTTAATACTATGTAATTGTAATTATGTTTATAAATGTGTATAGTTTAAACAACATAACCTAGATGTTGACAGTTGTGAGGTGTTACAATATTAAGTTGAGACTTCTGTAGCACTATAAACCTCTTCTTGTCAAGTAACATTAATTTTGTATTTAAATAATTTGAGGCCCAAACTGCTCTTAAGCATTATTAAGTTCCTCAAATGTCATTGAACCCAGTTAGATAATTTTTTAAAAAGTAAAACAGGAGAATTAACCTTTTAAGGTTTTTTTAAATGTAGTTCTTAATAATTCATTCTATACTAAGTTATTCTGCTTTTGCTACTTGTATTGATCTTTAAGGTTTGACCTTTTGCTGTCTTAATACTGTAATTTCTGTTTTTCTTACAGTTGTCTTCCTTATCACAGTATCTGATATCAACCTTCTTATTAGTGGTGGGATTCACTCATGTTCTTGTGGATTCCATCCAGGTTATTTTAGTTTTGGTTAGTGGATATTTGTGGATTAGGTCACTGCCTCAGGTCTTCGTCTTGGTACATCTAGCATTGATCTTTTATATACATATATATATTTTTTTATTTCTCTGTTTTCCTTTTTGCTATTTCTCACCTGTTATTCTTCTCGCCTTTAACTTTCTTCTTTTATCGATTCCTTTTTATTTGATGCTGTATATTTTGTTCGCCCTATAATCTTTGAACGCACTTCTGCTTCCTAACTTCTTATCTTTAAAAACCACGTTATTTACTGTTTCAAATTTTTATTCTTTTATCTTTTTTTGTTTTTTTTCTGTATTCTCTTAATTTTTATTCTCATATTGTGATTTCTTAGCCCTGATGACAGGCTACAAGTTATCCCATAACGTTTGTACACATTTAACGGTATGTATTTCTTTAGGGTGTTATTTCTGACTACACCCCAACCATCACCTTAAATTCATGTGTGGTCAACTATATTTGTACTAATAATCTTTAATATTCTGTTCATTTATTAATTATCCAATGTTACTCTACATACTATACTGGATGAACCGACTAGTCATTTTTAAGGGTTATTTTAAACAGGATAAAATATAAAGAAGAATGAATGAATTATGACATTAAACTAAAAGTTAAAAAGAAAATTTGAATTGCTGGACTGCAAACAGATCAACATCAAGAAATATTGAAGTATCAATCAAAATTTTGATCGAGGAAAACATAAAATTCCTTGGCTATGAGCTTTTAAATCAACCATACAAAACCCCAAAATTCTATTATTCTGCTAACTGTGCTGACAAAATTAGTCCCACATAATAAAATAAGAAAATTATGCAATATAATTTAATTTAATAATTTCAATTAAGTAATAATTATTATATTTAAAATTGACAATTGTTTGTCTTCCAAACGTAAAAATTATTGCAGCACCATTCAATCAATTGAAATAAATTTTCATTGTTATTATCACATTTTTTAGTTATTATTGCATTTGTTTTTGTTTTAGTTGTTATAGTTAATATCATATTTTCTACATGATCAAAATTAATTGGGATAATTTAACTGAGGTGGGCAGAAATATCTGATAGATGGAAGGATTGATTAATTAGAATATAAACAAAAAAAGAAGTAATGACATGAAACTATATTCTGGCATAATTTGTTAAATGAATGTGAAAAAACATTTGGACTGATTACACTATAGTTTATTGTTATTGTATGTAAATTATTTGTATTAGCTGTGTTCCAAGAGGCAGTCCAGAACCTGGTACCGCCAAAGTGTAACTAAGATCAAGCTTTGCCCAGTTCGGGATTGGATAGCCACTTAGAATGCTTTTCCCCCCTTTTCTCAGGCTGCTAAGTTATGAATACGAAACATAACTCGTTTTTTAGGTTATCCTTTTTCTTAGACTGAGACTGTTTCTTAGGAACTTTGTTTTACTTAGTAGGAAAATTTGTTAATTGAAAATTTCAGACGACAATATAAATGAAAATTATTTCCTTTTTCATAAAACAATTTTTTTTTTACCTACTTTACTGAAATAGTCCCTACATTTTTTTAAATTTTTAATGAATAAAAAGTCAGGATCAGTAATATTTCTTTATTATTCTTCAGAAAGAGACAATAGCCAAAAACCTTCCTTGAAAACTTCTGGAAATTCAAAAATTTCTTTGTTGTGAATTTTTCCTGAGCCTTCCCCCAACTCAAATAGGGAAAAAATTAAATGTGTGCACATGTCCGGTTTTCTAAAGTTCCTTTTTAAGGCAGGCACTATTTTGACAGTTTGCAAACGGTTCCGAGCTTTTTATTTGGTTTCTTGGAACAAATTTGCAAACAGTCAGAGAAATGGTGCTGGCCTCCATGGAACACCAAAACGGTACTGACAGCTTGCTGGCTGTCAAACAGGTCCTTGGAACAAACCTATTGAGTTTTTTTTTTTTTTATTTTACTATAACAATTTTATAACACTTATATTTATTCTGTATCTTCATGAATGGTCAAGATATATATGTATATAATTTCTTATCAACAGCCTTTTTGAAACACAATTACAAATGGTACTGTCAATCTTAAAAGACCATCCTGGAGTTACCTGTGACTGGTGCAAATCTATAAAAAAAAAAAAAAAAAAAGATCCCCTTGGACTCAGAAGAACTCATAGTCAGATTTTATTTTACTAATTTTTGGATTATATGTACCTCGGAATGTAAAAATTGTGGAATAGCTGTTGAATTTATTTTTTTTCCTGCTTGGTTTCAAAGGTTAATTATTAAAGCAATGAAATGAAATAAGAAAACAGAGAATTTTAGGTGCTTCAATAATAGTTATTTAAGAAATTCACATTCGGGAGTTATTAGTTTGAAACTGAAAAAGTCCGAAAATTTTAAGGTTCTTAAAGACCTCCTCATAAAGCACAAATACAAATTTAGTGCATACTTCAATATACAATTTTAATATGAAAATTAAGAGATCGAATCCATTTCTGGCTTTCTAACATTTAATTAAATTAAAATTATGAGAAAACTGAATAAGAAAATGATATAATGAAAATTTTGAAAATATGTAAGTAAAATAACACAAAACATAAAATTATATAACTCGTAAGGGGCAAATAAAACTAGCAATAATGTGGATAAAGATGAGTTAATGATAATATGGTGAACATAAGTTAATATAGTATCAAAGGGCAAATTAAAGTTAATTTCTGAATTATAAATTGAATTAATTTTAATTGTAAATAAAGAAAAATTAATTTAAATTGTTTGATACTATACTAAGTATACTTTATATATACTATATTGATAATATTATTATTAGTTTTGTTGCCCTTTTTGGCTTGTATAACTTTACATTTTATTTTTTAATTTGTGTTATTTTCCTTTTATACATATTCAATTCAAGCCAATTCATTATTTATTCAATCTTTTTATTACATCTTTTGTATCGTTTTCTTTCTGACATTTCTCATGATTTCTATTTTAATTTTTCATTATGTATATTTATGTACTAGTCTGATTTTCATATTTTATATTTTTCATACTATCTGTCATCATATTTCTCTTTTTATAATGGTTTTATTTCTTGTTAAGTGATTTACTTTTTTGAAGGCACTATATTTATGTTATTTTCTAATTTTTTTTCTTTTTCTCTTGGATAGTGAGTTACCTTTATGTTTAAGATTTTTATTTTTATTCTAACATGTTTTTTATCTTGTTTGTACTTGGCCCTGAAGAAGATAAAATTCATCCCGAAATGTTGGTACAACAGAATAATAATCACTTATTAGTATTCTTCACTCCTGACTACACCTCCTCCCCCATGATCCCATGACCCCATCACCCATGATCACCCTCCTCTATTCTACCCCGACCATATTATATTAATCTACTGTCAACCATAAATACATCATACATATTTCACTTTCCCGGCAGTCTTCTTCCACCTTATTGGCCAGTAGAGATAGTTGATTACTGATGGTTATTTCTTTGTTGATATATATCCACTCAAAACTATCCTGGCTGAGATACCTGTTGATGAAATCTCTCTTAGTCTTCCTAAAGCTAGTCATAAACCATCTATCTGGCGAAGCATAAAGTGATTGATTGTGGTCGAAGGTCCTCTCCTCTCTGTCCCTTTCCTCTAGATCCAGGTCCTTATTATTGAAGGTTAGCCCAAAGTTGCCCAAACTGAATAACCCCTTCAGGTTTTTTTCTGGACTTCAAGGAAATCCTTCTTATCTCCAATGAGTGGGAGAGCTTTGCCTATTCCACTTGATTTATAGGCCAGGCAATATAGACCAGCAAAGGGGGTGTTAGCTAATTAAATGTCAGAAGGCCAGAAATGGTTTTAATATCATTATTTGCATGTTAAAATTGTTTATTGAAGTATGTACTAAATTTGGTTCTGTATCTGTCTTAAGTCAAATCTATATAACAAGAATATTATTAACTACCTACTACCATTAATTCGAATGAGATGAAATTTTGATGGATTGAGCAGGGGAGATGGTTCCATATCCAAATACTATTCACTACTCTGTATAAACAAATTTTTCCTTGGGACACCTATATTTTGCAAATGGATTGTCCTATATGGCCCATAGTTGGAGGAATGTTGGGGATTAGTGTATAAATGGTCCAGTATCATTTTTATCAAATCTCATTCACTTTTGCTTATACATATGCAAATGTATTTTTCTTGACACTCTCTTATTTAAAAATTGATCCTCCCTCGATTTTATTCTCAAACATCGAATCAAATTATAAAAAAATTAAAATTATTCTCAAACCTTTAAATATAGATAATTATATACCTACCAAAGAGAAATGGTGAGGAAAATTTACTAACCATGCACTTAGCTAACGTTTTGTCATCTTAGTTTATTATTTTCAAGAATGAGGATTTGTAATCGACCTAGACAAAAAATAAATTTAACAATTTTTCATTAATTTTCTAGTCTTAATGTTTTAAGCTTCTAATCAGAATTTTAAGTGTTTAGAAAAATAAGTTCATTGTAGGTACTAAAGCAGAAAGGAAAAATTGTACTTATTTGTTTATTTTTGTTCTTATTTCCAATTATTTGAAAATAAACTATAGTTTAATCATTTACAGCATTTTTACATTAATTTAACAAATTATAGCAAAATTCATCTTATTATTTTTGTTTTGTTTATATTTGAATTAATCAATCCCTTCATCTGTGGTTTTTGTGCCCTCCTATGTTGTATTGTCCTAATTTGGACCATTTAGAAAATGTGAAGTTTTTTTTATCTTTTTTTAGTCTTAGAGCCTTTTGTAACTTAAATTTCAAATATTTAAGTAATAATTACACTCTGTTATAAGCTGATAAGATATTTTAAGTTATTAAAATATATGGAAAACGTCACAACCATCAGATATTTGGAGAAAAAAAAATTGCAAATTTGCAGATAGGACAATTTAACTAAGGAGGGAAGTTTTAGGCTTAAAATAAGTTTTCATGTTTATATGGCATTATAATCTTTATGAATGACTAGAAAAGAAAATACATATTTGTTATTTGTGAAATTTATTCCTATATGTGAATTTTATTAATTTACACTTGATGTTCGCCGTGCTATTTACTCCTGGAAACTAGGTTCGAATCTGCTGTGGCAAATAATATTTATTCTGTTACTGTCGCTGTGAGTTCAGGATCCCTTCTGGGCCACACCCTGTCTCTATAAAGTGGATACCCTTTATAGAGGAAAAATCTGGCAGATTAGCGTGATCTTGAAAAAAAAAATTAATTATTATATAAAAATTTAATTTATTTTTAATCCGAATTTTTTAATTTTTGACAAAAAAATTGTGTCATGTTTGTTTGTTTCATGTTGCTTTTGGCTGAATACATCATTCTTTCGCATTTTGTTAAGGTGTTAGATTCCTTCTCGCTAATCTCTTTCGCATATATAAAACGTTTTACAACTTCAAATGCTTCAAGAGCTTCTGCAAAAATGGAAGGGGGAAAGGATCTTCGTCATCTGAATCGGAATCGTCTGAGCTTATTATTATACATTAGGGAGTAGAATATAAACATAAAGAGTCATTGGGACCGGATGTTATTCACGGAAAAAAGTTGTTTAGTTTTTCACGGTATTTTTCGTCCATTTTCTTGCCACGGAAGGAACAAAAATTCATAGAACTGAATAAAATTTACTAATATGTACATAAAGCAGGTCCAAACTTTCCTTCGTACAACTGAATGTTTCGTATAACTAAGTTTCGTATAAATGGATAATTACATACACATAATTCAGGGGTTTTTGCAGGGGATTGAGAAATTCTTCGCATAACTGAATGTTTCGTACAAGTGAGTTTCGTATAAGTGAGACTTCACTGTACTTCCTTACAAAGTACTAATTCTCTTACCATTCATGGATTGTAGCATTACAGTTAAACTTAAAGTTATTATTTCTGCACTGTATTTTCTCGCTGGTTTTATTTTCAGCTTTGAGTTAAATCCTTAGTGTTAGAAGATAGGTAACAATTTTTCGTTATCTAACAGGAACACAACCTTTATGATTACTCAAATTCTTTTAAAAGTTGGGATAGTTCATTTTATCTTAAGGTAACTAAAACCATTTTGTTTTAAATTTGATGCAGTAAATTAATGGAAAGCCCCTTAAATTTCTTTTTTTTTGCTTCATTACTGGATATCCTGTTTTGAAATATTTGACTTATTGAGGTATTGATGAGCGCAAACACTACAATAAAATGAAGATTTGAAGAAAAAAATGAGTTATAGAGGTTTAGCTGTATACCAACTTAAATATTTACATTGTGTTGGTAGGTATGAGTTAAGTGTTAAGAGGTTCGAAACCTCCAGAAAAGGAACAAGTAATAACACTCCCGATTGCAACTGAAACACACTACGTTATTCATCTCAGCGCTCCTGTATATTTATCATACAATCAGCTGATCGGCTCAGTCAGCTGACATCGAAGTTACAGCTGACTCATGCCATAACTCTCCCCCACCAGTTTACCAACAATCCTGAGTGTTGAGATGCCATGTTACGTCTAGAACTCCATAGAATTGGAACCACAATCGGAGAGCTGCCAACACTGCTTCCGATGACTTGTCCTGCACCTGGTGGGCCATTGCTACCTTACTGAAGAGATCCATTTAAATCCTCTCCATGTGAATGTATCGATCTGCAGATCGTTGAGTAGTGCATTTGCAGTAGGTGTTTCCTGTTGCCTCCCTTTTGGTGGGTTTCGGTCATGTTTCGTGAGTAGACAAACTTCACAATTTCCTATAACCTCCGTGATTTTCTTCTTCATCCCCCACCAAAAGTACTTTCTCTCTAACGCTTGCAGGGTCTCCGGGATTCTGCGGTGATTTGTCTTTCCCTGGTGATATGCGATGGTCACCTCTTTTTGCCGTTCGTCTTCCTGAAGGGTTTCCAACATCTGCTTGCAAACCTTGGATGAATGTGCTATCCATCCCTATTTGTTGGCTGTGTCATAGCCGCTTGATCTCCTAGACAATGGCATTGCCCACATAAAGGTGATGAGTTTCTCTGGTCCCTGAAGCATGCTTCAACACTCTGCAAATCTGGTCGTCTCTCACACCTGGCTGTGACCAGATCGTCGTGATTTTGCTTCTCCCATACTTGCTACACTCAACTTTGAGTGGTTCTTGTCTTCCATACAATCTGTCGCCTCTTGTCATTGATGATGTCCTCAAGTTCCTCCATATCTACTGGTCTTCCT
This sequence comes from Halyomorpha halys, assembly GCF_000696795.3. Classification (NCBI taxonomy): domain Eukaryota; kingdom Metazoa; phylum Arthropoda; class Insecta; order Hemiptera; family Pentatomidae; genus Halyomorpha; species Halyomorpha halys. Next base: position 963,033 of record NW_027108206.1, read on the forward strand.
TCCTCCGAGCTCTCGTTAGATTCCTCCTATTTTCTTCCTCTGCTACATTCTGTTCTTCTTCACTGGGTGTCCACTCCCTCAGGAATTTCCTGGACGATTCTCCGGCCTCCTCTTCTATTGCATTTACTGTAATTGCTCGGGACAACCAATCTGCTACCACATTTTCCTTTCCTGGTTTATATACTATGTCCATGTTAAACTGTGTGAGGAGCTCCTTCCAACAAGTAATTCTAGCCGAAGACTCCTTCAACTTTCCCCACCCATTGCAGATGCCTGTGGTCAGTGTGTACCCTAAAGCTTCTGCCAAACACATAGGGTCTAAAGTGGTCAACAGCCCACACTATTCCCAAGAGCTCTCATTCCAGCACACTGTATCTGGTCTCCGTTTCTGTCAGGCGCCTACTGGTGTACTCACTCGCATCTGTAGTGATAGTGAATTGCTGGGTGAAGTCTGGGAAAGCAAGCACCGGCTCCTGTTGCAGCTTCTCCATGCACCGCCTAATATTGTCTTCCACCATCGGAGTGATGATTACCTTCCTGCCTTTCTTGAGTAGGTTGTTGAGTGGAACGAGATACTCAGCCATTTCTGGTACAAATCTCCGGTAATAATTCAAAATTCCCAGCAACCTCTCCACTCCCTTCACATCCCTAGGCACTGCCATCCTCCTTATAGCTGCAACTTTGTCTGTGTTGGGTTTAACTCCTTCCCTGGAAATGGTGTGTCCCAAAAAATATATTTGTTCCTTTCCCAACAATTATTTTTCTCCCCGATAGTTTGAGCCCAAATTTCCTGATTCTCTGGAATACGCTGTGTAAATGCTTCACTTGCTTGTCTTCGTTCTTACTGAACACGAGTAGATAATCAATATAGATCTGACATCTGGATTCGTCAATTCCCCTTAAAAATTCGTCCATTAGGCGCTGGAAGGTTATAGGAGCATTTTTGAGTCCAAACGGCATTTGTGTAAATTCGTAGTGGCCCCTCTCAAATGTGTTATGTTGATCCTTAGGGTGCATTATAATTTGATGATATCCAGCCTTCAAGTCCAATGTGCTGAATACCGTTGTCCTGCTCAGCCTGTCCAAAATGTCTTCAAATCTGGGGATCGGATACTTCTCATCTGCGGTATTCTTGTTCAGCTTCCTGTAATCAATCATTACCCTGTACTTTTCGGTAGTTTCTCCAGGTGCACTCTTCTTCTTCACTCCCCACAACGGACTTTTGTATGGGGAAGTACTGTCCATAATTATTCCCTGGTGTTTAAAACTTAGAAGCTAATCCTGGATGTGGTGACGTAGCGCCTGCTCTCTGCTAGGGTATCTCCTCTCTTTCATGTAAGTCACTTTGTCTTGTTTTAGTAAGATCTCATGGACCGTCGTCCCGAGGATGTTCCCTTCTGTAAAAAAGATATCTTCATATTCCTCTTAAGACTTAGTCTCCAGTCCTTGGCCTGATTGATTGCTCCAACCCGAGCGCCCACGTTCTGCTGAAAATGACATTTGTACATTTTACCTCCCAACTTGATTCTCCATTTTCCCTTGATATTCTTAACACAAGCTCCCACTTTCCCTAGCAGGTCACACGCCCCACAATCACTTTTTATTTCCTGCGCATACTTCCTACAATATGTACTGCCAAGTTTCCCCTACTAAATCCCCACTGTGTCAACCCTATCTACACACCGTTTCTAGGGTTTCTTGGCACATGATGGTGTTGGAACTGCCAGTGCCCACCAGGCATCTCACTCCTGCTATCTCTATTATAGGCAGACCACTTCTCTTCTCCCTCACGTTATAATTTAGCAGTGTGAGGTCGCCTCTCTGCCAACATCCCCTTCAAATGTCTCGTGTCTTTCTCTCTCCCGTTCTTCACCTCCATCCGCCTCTTCCCTTGTTTCCATTCTCCTGTCTCCTTGACTACCTCGGTTCCCTGGCTCCTGTTTTTCCTATTTCTGTCTCTGACGTTCCCAAGTCTTCCGTGGATTCCCCTGATGATCTACTCAACCTCCAGTTGCTTCTCCATATTTGTTGGGCATTGATTTCCATTGGTTCGCCCTGGTCCACATCCCTTTCGTACATGTATGAGCACTATTTAGCTATGTGCCCCTCATTCCCGCATCTGGTGTGCTGGCATTGTGCCGCAAGGTGTCCAGTCCTTCCGCACCCGAGACACTTGCAGTCCTCTTGGCCGCTTGAATTTGATTTGAGGATACTTCTTTTCACCCTACAGACGACTGCTGCCCTTAGTGCCTCAGCATCCTTACTGTCGAGCAGGTTTTTGGCTTTCTTCGCTTCTATTCGACCTACAAGTTGATCGATCACCTTCTTTTAGGAAATGACTTAGTTCCCCCATCTCCATGGTAAACCTATCTGATCTGGGGACGTCCTCTTTTCCATTTTCCATCTGGTTTGCCATAAACCATCTTTTCAGGTATCCTTTCATCGGGCATCCTCTTAACATGTCCTAACCTTTTTATTCTTGCTGTTTTAATTAACGCCACGATGCTGGGTTCCCCGTACAGATTTATCAGTTCCTCATTCCTTCTTCTTCTCCAAACTCCATTATCCGAGACTCCTCCCCATATCCTTCTCAATACCTTTCTCTCCCAGGAGTTGAGGATCTGTTCTGCTTTTCTTGTCAAGAGCCATGTTTCTCCCTCATAGATCACTATTGGCCTTACGATGTTTTTGTAAATGACCACTCTCATACTTTTATAGAGAGCTCTAAAATTCAGTATTTTCTGCAGTGAGAAATAACATTTATTTCCTGCTGCTATCCTTGCCTCTCTTTAACTCTCTACTTTGTTATCATCTGTTACCAGACTTCTCAGGTACTCAAACTGGTTTACAGAACTGAGACTGTGGTCGCTGAACGTCACTTATTCTCTTCTTTATCCTATCCTTTTTCATGTACACCGTCTTGTCTTCATTCACCTTAAATCCCAATTCATATGCTGCTTCTTCAAATTCCTGCAATGTTCCTTTTAATGCTGCTTGGGTTCTTGCGGCAATGACTATATCAATGTTGAGACGATCCATTGTAAATGGTCCCTCCTGGATTAGTTCTGATTGAACGAATAGCTACTTCTAATGCTATATTAAATAGAAGAGAAGCCAGAGGATCCCCCTGCCTTAAGCTATTCTCCACAGAAAATTCCTGGGACAGCGAATTTCCAAGCTTAACGTGGCATGTAGTGTTCATTAGTGTCATTTTTACTAGCCTGACTAGTTTTTTCGGTATGCCTACCTTTACCAAGGCTTTTAAAAGTTCCTTTCTGTCCACACTGTCATAAGCTTATTTAAAATCCACAAATAGCAGATGCGGGTCTATGTTATACTCATAGCACTTTTCCATTGCCTGCCTCAGGGTGAATATCTGGTCAACTGTCAATCTACCGGGCCGGAACCCTCCCTGATATTCTCCTATAATATTTTTGTGATGTGAAATTGGACACACTTTTCTGTAGAAGCACTGCCAGTATTTTATAGGTTGTGCTTAGTAGAGCAATGCCTCTATAATTATCACATGTCAGCTTGTCTCCTTTCTTGTATATAGGACATATTGCTGCTCTTGTCCAATCATCTGGCATTTTTTCTTTTGTCCATATCTCCCAAATCAAATCATAAATTGCTTCCCACAAATCACTACCACCGTATTTCATCATCTTTGGAGTTATCATATCAAGAAGTGGCGACTTATGGTTCTTCTATAATTTAATAATGTCCATAATTTCTTCCTTCTCAAAAGCTTCCACTTCTTCTGCACCGTCCTGCACCTTACCCAGGAGTTCTTCTAGATTGAAGCTTTCTTCAAATCTTTTCTCGGTGGCTCTTGTGTTTAGCAATTCACTAAAATACTGGCTCCTCCTTTCAATAATTGACATAATTTCCCCAATCAGCTCACCTTCTTTCCCATTACATAATCCAGTGTTGGCTTGGAATCCTTTTTTTATTTCTTTTACACCCTTATGAAACTTTCTGGATTCTTTTTTTCTCCCAGGATTCTTGCAACTTTTTAAGGTTTTCCTTTTCTTGTGCTCTCTTCTTCTGCCTACATAGTTTTCTGGTTTCTCTCTTCCTTGTCATAAATTCTTATCCCGTACACTTCCTCTGGTCTTTCTTTTTAGCATGTTTAACCTCGCCTTATTTTTTTTCTTCCAGAGCTATCCTACATTCTTCGTCAAACCATTCGTTTCTGGGAGCTGGTTCTTTCTTCCCTAGTACATCACTTGCACTTTCTATCCATGTCTCTTTATGTGGGAATTTAGTGCTACTAATTACCAGTCCCTTTTCCATTACAAAGTTAATTATGCGATGGCCATTATCATTAGAGTGTTTATTTTCTCTGCTTATAATAGGTCTGATGCCACTCCTTTACCTATCTCTTACCTTCTGTAGGGGCATGTATGTACATAATCGTGATTTTGAAAAACCTTCCTCTAAGTCGCACTGTACAAATTATTTCACTGATCAGCTTATACTGTATTATAGTGTGCTTAATAGATTTTCTTATCATGAAGCTTGTCCCACATACATTTGCATCGCCTCCATTGTTAGTAAGCAGATAATTTTCTAATTCTATCGTTGTCATATTTCTCCATCGTATCTCCTGTAGAGCAGCTTGCTTGAACCTGATTTGTTTAATCCTCTAGCATTTCAAGAAGCAATATTAAGTCCATATTTTCCATGCTGGGGTCAAATACCTTGTGTGACTGTCCGTATACCCGAGGCTGTGTGTTTTCTGAACTTGTCTATTTTTTCTGGTTGGTGGGTAGTAAAGCCACAGAACCAACCCTCCTCCTTTATCTGGGCTTGGGACTGACAATTAACTACTAGGGAGCCAGCAGCCAGAGTTTATGAATGAGTTTATACAGTGCCAAAATTATGTATTGCATGTCTAAGTAACCATGTTCTTCAGTCTCTTGGAAAGAGTATGTGTTGGGTGTAGTCATTAGTTAAACAATTTTGCTAACCTGATAACAATTAATTTTGAAAACATAAATCTGAAAAGAATCTTCGATTTTTGTTCATTATTTAATTAAATTAATTAGCTAATTTGTAAGAGTTTTAGAACACCTGAAATGCATATCTGTGCCAACTTTGACAGAAGCTAATTTAAAAAAAAAAATTTATTTATTGATATTTACAACTGTACATAAATACATCAAGTAAATTTGAGGAAATCATAATGGTATGGTGGTACAAGCATGTAGAGAAACTACCCATTGGTAGCACTCTAAAAACATTTTTACAATATAAGGTCTTGAGACCATCTTCTTTTCAGACGCCTCGGAGGATTATCCGGAATAAAAGAGGAAGCAAGATTAGAAACTAATGGATTTGAGTGGTTAGGGAGTTTGTAATGGAAGGATTGATATCTGGTTTGGGCTAGATTGGTTACAAATGGAACATTCAGGTCTTTGTGTATGATTTTATTTGTGACAAAGTAGGGAGCATTTAGGATTTTGGATTGTAAGGAATGGATAAGAGAAAGCTAATTTTTAAAATTTTTTTCAGATGTATGTTTTATGAGCTGTATTTTATGTATCAGGCCTCCTATACTACAAGGGTGAAAATACCTAGAATATAGAGGTCTAATACCAAGACAGCACTGATTGGTTTTTTTTTTTTCTGATTCTTAATGCATTGTTCACTAATAATTTGTCCCAGGCTGTTACTGAAAACTTATACATTGATGTTCTCTGATATCTCAAAGCTAATTTGCTTCATTCAAAGCTGATTTGGGTTCAACCTAATTTTGTCTTGAGTTACCTCCCCTCCCCTCCCCCCCCCATTAGTTTGCTCACACTTGACCAGTTGTGTTAGAGTTTTGGCTTCAAATTCAAATCAGCTGTCTATTCACTTGATTTTAAATGGTGTGACTTTCTTTTTTACGATAGCTTTAAATTCAACCAACCCTCAACAGAAATTCTAGCACTCTGAAATTCTGTGCTCACCTCTTCTGTAGTTTCAGTTTTTCAAATTTGTTTTCTTGAGTTCCAGCTTTGCCCATAGATAGCAGTGTCTGGATCTTGATATGATGCTGACTAATAATATTGAATTGAGTTTCTTCTCTTAACATGTTGATCGTTTCCATTTTCAACTTTAATTCCCACTCTACCTTCAGCCGTTCATTATTCTGTCTGAATTTGTAGTGCTTAGTGGGAATTTCCATTTCAATTTTCAGTCTTACTTTTTAATAGTCAGTAGGTATTCACCTAGTTTACTTTTAACTAACAAACAAACGGTTTGGAAAAAGGTGAGCTTTGATGTATTAATTTTATTATATTAATAATAAAGTTAATTTTTGATGGATCTAGGTTTTTTATTAAAAATTTTCCTTATTTTTGGTTTTAACTGCAAGATTTTGCATATTTTTTATTTTTTAGTGTACAAAAATCCAGTCTCTACTTAATATTTGTAAAAAAAAGTTGTTTTTAAAAGAAACAGTAATTCTAATACATGATCGGTATGATTATTACTTTAAAAACACAATTATAACTAATTCATTTGAAAACCAATAATGTGAATATCAAATTCTTAGCCAATCTATCACAAAAACTTCTACGTTATAAATGAATTGTCAATAGTTCATTCTATTTACTTCAAATTAAGAAATATTATAATGTATTACTTTTTTTAATTTATGGTTTTATGTTTCTTAAGTCAATGTTTAGTTACAAATAGAAGTTTTATTCTATGTACTTGTTTAAAGTTACCTACTAAAGTAAATATTTAATTTTAATTTTAATTTTGTTCAATTTTAATCCAATATTTCTTATTTTACTCTGTTTTAGGAAAATCCTTCTAAACATCCTATCATTATTCTTAAAGATGTCCCTTTTGACCATCTTCAGGCTATACTTGAATTTATGTATGCTGGAGAAGTTAATGTTTCTCAAGACCAGTTATCCACCTTTTTGAAAACAGCAGATCGGCTGAAAGTGAAAGGTTTAGCTGAAGCACCAATTAAGAGAGATATGTGAGACTTTGAAATTATTAAATTCAATCTGTATATTATCCAATAAAAGTTAATTATTAAAAACACCCTGTTTAAAAGTTATATCAGAAAACTGTTGATAAGTTTGATTTGTAATTTGTATAGTTGGTGTGTGTATGAGTGTGTGAGTGTGTATGTGTGTTAGCTTACTACACTATTTAGTTAAATTAAATCGTTTGTTAATTATATAGTTATTATAAATAATGTAATCTGTAATAATATTCAGTTGAAATGTGTAATTGAAGTGTACATAAACACCAGACAAAATTTTTGCATTCTTAATCTAAATTTAGTTATAGAATGCCCTAGTAAGTAACCCTTGGACAACCTTATCCCTGTTGTCCGTAACTTCTTCCAACCTCATTAAAGTATGTGGTAACTTTCAATTTCTAGACTTCTTGTCACTGATTCATACATTCCTTTGTAAACAAGTTTAGATGCAAATTCCTATGATTCTCTTGTAATTAAATTTAGTTTAGTCGAACAACTATTTAAAACACTAAAATAAATATTTTCACTTATAATATTAAGAAAACTTTCATAAGGACCATAAGGGATATGTAATCATTTTTACCATCTATAATTTCAATGGTGACTTTTTATATACCAGAATTTTTAAGGTAAGAAAGAAAATCTTGAAGTATGTTACAATATCTTTACCTACAATATCCAATTATTTGTTATGTAATGTTTATATTTTACACAGAAACCACTAGTAAAAGCCTTCCTAGAAAAATAATTTTAATAAAGCATAGTCCTTCAAAGTTATAATAAGTAATGAGGTAAGGAAGAAATACATGTAAAATAAAAGGGATTATATGGAATAAGTATAATTGTTCATCACCATCTTTGTTAGTAAGATTCAGCCTCCTGAAGTAGCCTCTGTTACATACCACAGTCATTGAGCCACATGTTTTAAAGATATTAAAGCGTCTATTGCCACTCTATTCTTCTATCTTGTTATTGGTTGTTCAAAAAATGCAGAAAATGTTCAGATAGCTTTGTTGTGATCCTTAACCAGGATAGTACAAAAGAGTTACTTTTAATATACATTAATTTTGTCTCTGTTAAAATTGATAAAGTTTGAAACTAGTTTTTCTAATTTTTAAAAAAAAAAAAAAAATAGTTTTTATCAAAACATTGAAATGTATATAAAAATTGTACCCTTTATGCCCTAGTTCAAAAAGATTTCTAGGTAGGTGTTTATTGCATAACTTGAATGTGATGTGCTAATTTTGTCCGGTAATTTATTTACTCTTGTATCAACACATGTACCTATTGAAAAAAATTTTATTTTAAAAATTTATTTTATAATTATGATAGTTTTATGAATGAAATCAGCTTAAGCAAGGTTTTTTTTTCAAAAATATTGTTGTACTAACAACATTCCTATTTTGAATTTTTTTTTTGTATATTTAACTTATGAAACCTAGGTTTTATAAATTTCTTTAAAAAATACACATGAGCACACTACTCAAGTAAATTTTCTTTTCTTTAAGTCTTACAGTCAAAATTTTCTTTAGCTGTTTAAATATTTTATGAGTTAATGTAATTTTCTGATTAGTATGAACTTGATCGATCTTTTTGAATTTTAATTAGCTCTTGTTGTATCTTGATGACGATAACACAGGTTTTATGGTGAAGATTCATTTCTAGTATTTATTTGTGTATACCAAAGTTTGCAAGTATGTCCCAATGCATGTCCCTTTTTTAGGAAATAATTTAGATTTTTTATTCTCTCACATTCAATTTATCACATTCATTAATTAATATTTGGTTGACAGGTGTGTATAACTTAGCTTAGATTAAAACTATTTTCATAATATAAAACCTTTTTAATTATTAGAAATTTTATCATTTCCTAAAATTTTGTTTTGATAAAAATGTTAATATTTCATAGAAAGCAATACAATTGATTTGGGATATACCTTTAGAAAATACCACTTATTACAACTTTTTATATTCGAAAAATTCTTAAAATAAACTAATTGAAAAAAACCAACACTATTTTGAAAATAAAATTATAAACAGGCTGATTATTATTTGGCATGTTTAAAGTAGTAATATCAAGTTCACTTATGTTTGTATGTGCGGATCATAGTTATTGTATGATCATCTGTTTCAATTATTAAAAGGTAAGGTTTAAAGAGTGGGGGCATAGAGCTAAAGCATGTAGGATTTATAATAATTCATTGTACCTATTGGGTTTCATTAATTGATGAAAAGCTTTATTAGGTGCAGAAGTTATAGGTAGTTCACAGTCATTGAGTATAAATTGCTCTGGAAAAATCTTTTTTTGTAAATGTTTTTTTTATTGTAAGATCTCTTCACTTTTCGAGTATTTCAGTATGATTAATCAGATCTGTATTAACTGAGTTACAAAATGAAGTTTATCATTTTTTTATCATAAAGAATAATGAGAAAGTCATTCATACTGTTATTTTTTTAGAGCTACCTTTCTGCTGTATAATACTGTCTTTTGTATACACTGTAATGATTGTGGTAGTAGATGTTGTTCACGAAAAATTAATGATAGAAAAGAGAAAAATGGTTCTGTTAATAAAAGAGTATTAAAGTTCATTATATGCTTCATTATTTAACTAAATTATCCTCTCCCTTCTTATTGTTAGATTAGTAGTTGAAAATTTCCAAAGGACGTGAACTAGGCCCATAACTAGTGACAATCTCAAATTTTTACCCACCATCATCCTTGTCTGTTTTATCCTACAATTGGCATGATATGGCTTAAAGATAGTTCATCTAAAAATCTAGTTAACTATGTATCCATTCTTAAATGTACCTATATGATTTTGAGGAGCTGGCATAGTCAAAGTGGCTTTAGTGCGTGTGCGTGCTGTGTTGGTTTTGTTAAGATTGCTGAATTGATTTCTGACCCCTGCTTTCCAGTATGAACTTTTCACAAGATGTTTGAGCATAATTCTGTAATTAGAAACCTACATGTGAAGAAAGGCTTAATTTATCATTATTCCAGTAATAACCTTATGTAGTTTATATTTAAATTTAAAAGTATTCATTTCTTGAAATAGTCTAAACAATTCTTTCTTTGAAAATGTTTCCACCTCTTAATTTGGACATGAGGCTGTAGGTGAGATAATATTCTTTAAAAAATAACTAATTAAAAAAAATTATATCTGATTAGATTTTGATGAATTAGTGGTTAATATGTATACCCTATGAAGTAAGAAAAATTCCAATATAAAGAATTAAAAAGCCTTTGTTCTTGGTATTAACAGTTATTTTACAGTGTGGTCTGTTTACAGATTTTATTTTTTCTCTCAACATAAAGTTATTATCAACTTGTTTGTAAATAATGGTTAGTAGAAATTTAACACACATATGTTAAATGCAAGCTATTTTTATTCAACCAAGTAAAATAGGACTTTATTACTGTTAATTGTATACATGTCCTAATTGTGACAACTATATACACCAGAATTATGCACTAACTCTTACAGTAGCAACACTAACTCTTACAGAAATGCAAGGAAAAGAAGAAAAAAAAACTTTCACATTTGTATAGATGAGAATACTCCAGATTTTTACTGATCTTCCAGCAAGGGAAACTTGAGTTGTTCAGTATGTAGTTCTCTCTCTCTCTCTCTCTCTTTTTTTTAAATGCTTTCTATTATGACTGAGTTGTGTTCTAAATGGACTCTCTCCATATCTCTGAGGCTCCTTACCTCTGTTGGAGCTTACTGATGATAAATGATCGCTCCAATACCGATTTACCAGTGGTCTCTTAAATCCTATGCTTCATTCCCCACCAGAAGTATCTACATATAATGCTTGGAGGGTTTCATTGAGTCCTAGGTGTGGTTTAACCTTAGCGGTAAACGATCGTCACTTCCTTTTGCCGTTCCATGTCTTGGAGAGTCTACCATTATCATGCATCGAATGAAGGACTGGTCCACCCCAATCTGCTCAGTTCGCCATAGTCTGTGTATTTTATTCCAAACTACGGCATTTCCCACGTATTGATGGTGGATCTTTCTAGGGTCAGACGCATCCCTCAGGATCTCCACTTCCGTAATGCGCCTGCAAGCGTATGCTATAAGGCGTTCACCTCCGCATCTTCTTGCGACAATACTGCTCCCAGGGCGTTCTCACTGTCGTCCGTAGTGATTGTAAATTGTTCTTGAAAATAAAGAACCGCAAGGGTTTGGTTCCATCTGTAAGTGCTCTTTGCTTTTGCAAATATTCTGTTCCATGGCCGGGGTCAAAATCAGTTTTCTACCTTTCTTCGGAAGGTTATCGAGCAGAACATGTTCTACCATTTCCGGCACAAACCGGCGGTTGTAGTTAAGCGCACCTAAAAGCCGTCTGATCCCTTTCATGTCACTTGGTACAGGCACACGCTGTAAAGCACCTACTTTATTAGAATCTGGTCTTACTCCTTTGGAAATTGTGTATCCCAAAAAATTAATTTCTGCTTGACTCAGTGTAGACTCTGGACAGTTTCAACCCAAATTTCTTTTATCCGTTATAACACATTTTAAATGTTGCTCATGTTCGTTCTCTGTTTTGCTGAAAGCTAGTAGGTTGTCCATGTATATCTGACACACCGATTCGTCTCGTTCATAAGTCTTTGGAAGATGATAGGCGTTTTTCAGACTAAAGGGCATCCGAGTGAATTTATAGTGGCCCCTCTCAAAAGTAAACGCGGTTTTGTGCTGGTCTCTTGGATACATCCTGATCTGATGATATCCCCCCTTTAGATCCAAAGTACTAAAAATTGTTGCTCCACCCAGCCTATCGAGGATATCATTGAATCTTGGTATGGGGTATTTTTCATCGACCATATTCTCGTTTACCTTCTTATAATATACTATCTCTTTGTATTTTTCTTCACTCTCACCTGGTGCGCTTTACTTCCTGGCTGCCCACAGTAGACTGTTTTAGGGTGACGTACTGTCTACAATTATCCCCTGTCTCCTCAGGTTATCCATTCTGCTTCAAGGGAACTTCATTTAAAGTTTTGCCCGTTACTCCGTGAACCTCTCCTTCTTTGAAGATTATATCATCACACTAAATTAGGATTCTTTCCCGCCAGTCCTCTGCCTTTTATAATTGCCCCTAATTGTACTTCGGTACCTTCTACAATCTGTTGGCAGCTAAATATTTTCTCTACGACCCTAATATTCCAATTATCTTCGGAATTCTGTGTTCTTGCTCCTACCTTTCTCAACAAATTGGACCCTATAATCATTTGGTATTCTCGAGGCATCTTCTCTACCACATGGACTATCAAACTATCCCCTTTATCTACCCACCTACACAGCCCAATCTTTGCTTCCCCTCCTACGCTACAGGGTCCACTCGAGGTAACTAAGTGACATTGACATGCCAGGCCCTCCAGTACTTCCTGGTTCGCGATGGTGTTAGAGCTCCCATTGTCTACGAGGCATCCCTCCTTTTAATTGAATGATAAGCAGACCGCCATTCCCTTTCCTCACGTTGTTGCTCCCCAACATTTGGTCGCCCTTCTGTTGCTACACATCTCAACTCCGGACCTTCCTTCATCCTCGGTCTGGTTTCACACATTCTTTCTACTTCTCTGTCTCCGTCTGGAGCCCCTTTCTTCTTCCGTCTCTGAGGCCTCCGAAGTTTCTGTGGACTCGCTTGCGCGGTTCACCTCTGTGGGGTTCTCTTTTCCGTCTCAAAATCTGGGCGTTAACTTACATCGGTTTCATCTGGCCCGATCCCTGCCTACGGCACAAATAGGGACATTGTCTAGCTATGTGTCCATTGTTTCCGTACTCGAAACACCGGTTCGGGGACACTGGGCCACTAGGTGCCCAACTTCGCCGCATCTATGACTCTTGCCTTCCTCTCGCCGGCTGTTGGTTCTGGGTGTTGCTTGCACTGATCGCCTGTCCCTGTTCAGCATTTTCCCCTACCGTTATCCTTCTACTCTCTTTTTCTTCACAGCGGCAGTGATCCTTAGCCAATTGTACGTTATCTTTGTCCATCCTGGTTCTTCCATTCGGGATTCCTCCTTAGTGCTGACATCTAACATCTCTTGCGTACATTCCACGAATGTGCGCTGTCTGAGTAAGCCTTCTCTTTTTCTAGTCTTCTTGACCAACTGTACTTTCAAAATTGTATCAAGGAAAACCATCCTTCCCTGTATCGTCTCCATGCTCACGGTTTCTTCGTTATTCAATTAAATCGGGCTAGAAGTTCTCCAGCATACTGCCTATTAGATTGCCAGGGATTTCTCGTCTCTCCAAACTTCTGGAAGACATCTTCTTCCGGGACCCACCTGCCCCCTTTAAGCACTTTTTTCAAGCTCTCCTTTACTTTCTTCCATAGGGATTTAAATTAAGAATGAATAAAATAACCCACCAAATCAACTTTTCACTTCTTCTTTAAAGATATGGTAAATTAAATTCGATTCGGCACAAACTTCTTCCAATGCCTTGCTCCTTGCATTTCTGTTTTTTTTTCTCTATTTCTTGGGATTTATCCCATAAATACAGGTCTAGACTCTACGAAAGATATCATGTCTGTATCAAATTCCATCTCATTAATGGTAAAAATTCCCTACACTTCAGAGAAACGAATAGGTAAGTTAAAATGATTTCAGTATGAATTTTCTCCGGAAAAGAGAACACTCTTTTTAGTTTTAAAAACCTTTTTAAATAAATAAGTTATAGAACTATGCTAAACGGTAAGAATTTTACCGGGCTGGTATTGTAGATGATTCGGCTGCAATCACTCAGAAATTTCCGGGCCGGTAAAATTCCTAGCGGGTGCAATTATCTATTCAAGGACCTGATAGCGAGCGGGCTGGGGCGAGGGTTCCAGAACGCTTGCTTCAGAAGGTTGTGGGTTCGATTCCCACCTGATCAATATTTATTTCGCGGTGGCCCCGAGAAATGAACCTTGACATTCTCACTCTGGGGCTATACAGGTCCTCAATGGAGGACTTAAGAAAAAAAAACTATGTTCACTTCAGTTTGCGACAAATGTAAACAAGTTTTTTGTTTTTTTTTTCGGGCCGGTGCAAACCGTCACGTTAAATTATTGTTGTATGCCAAGGCTCCTGAGGCGAACTGCTTGGGTACTGTGGAGTTAGTCTGTACGCATTCGTTGATATGATCAATCCCAAAATTCGTCTTTTCACAAGATTGAAGACGGTATTCCGAAAAGAATATCAGATAGGACCGAGTGAAAACTTCACCAGGGGCCCCCATCATAGCTATAATAATAATAATTTTTATTTATTCTGGGATTAATCCCTTTAGAATAATGTGCAGGCGTCAAAATTAGGCTTCAGAGCCTTAGAGTGAAATACAAAATAAAAATGAAATTATAAAACATAATAAAATAATGAATTAAAAAAGATAAAAATGAACAAGAATAATTAACAGAATATATAAAATAAGAATAGAATAAATAAAGTAAAATCATATGTCATATCATAAAACACTTCTGATAATAAGTAATAGAAAAAAAAAATCAAATATAATTAAACTAAAACTAATAAATGGAAAGGTACAATTTCTGCAAATGTAAATAGTTACAAGAATAAACAAAAATCTGAGACATTAAGTACAGAAGTATATAAACCTTGTTTGAAACTTTCAATTGTTATTCTTCCGGAATTGAGTGGACAGAAGGTGGTCAAAGATACAGAACTTGAAGGTTGGAAGGGTATTAGAACTACGAATGAAGGAGGGAATAGAATTCCATAGGGATGAGGAAAGATCTACCAAAGACTGCGGTTCGATGGGTATTTACATATAAGTCTGAAGGCCGTGAGCGGATATTGCAGGAATGTACTGAGGATTTAAATTGAAGGATATCAGAGACAGGATTTGATAATTTAAACCGTAAACCACACAGCAATAATCAAAGTGGGGAAATATTAAGGAAGTAACCAGGAGCCTACGGGTTTCAAAAGGAAGTAGGTGGCGAAAATGATTTTAATGTTTTAGGGTGGAGAAGGTACGACGGGAAATATTGGAGACATGGTTTTTCCAGGAGAGTTTGGTCTATAGTGACACCAAGGTTTTTAACGTATGGATGGAATTGTATTAGATTGTTGTTTAGGAATAAGGTTGGAATAGTTTTCAGGAGGTGATTGGTTCCTATTACAATTGCCTTAGTCTTCTCTGCATTCAACTTAAACTTGTTTTGTTGTGCCCAGTGACTAATTTGAATTAAGTCTTCTTGAAGCATCGCCATGGCAGCCAGTAGGTCAGAAGGTGGGAAGGAAAGGTAAATTTGGAAATCATCAGCGTACAAATGGTAGTGAGAATGTCGGATAAGGAGGGGAAGGTCATTGATGTAGATGGCATAAAGGGTGCGGGAAAGCGATGAACCCTGGGGGACACCACAGGTAAGTGGTCGAGTCAATGATGGTGGCTTATCTGGAACCACTACGTACCAGGAGCGATCGGAAAGGAAGGATTGAAACCAGCGCAAAGCACTGTTGGATAGAGGAAGATTTCGTAGTTTGTTAAGAAGGATGTTGTGATCAACCATGTCAAATGCTTTGGAGAAATCAAGAAGGATCAGGATAGTTAGGTTTTGGTTTTCCATGGCAGTTTGGAGGTCGTGGGTTATTTTAAGGAGCGGATTGTGTTGAATAGCCAGGTCGAAAGCCGGATAGGAGGGGATTGATGAGGAAACGTTCTTCTAGAAAGTTTGAGAGTTGGTTTTGAACACGGTGTTCTAACGGTTTAGAAAGGTTGGAGAGGAGAGAAATAGGCCACAGCTATAGTGTGGTAATCAAATGAGAAATCAAAATTTAGCCAATTTATACCTTAGTAGACATTATATTACTCCAAATTTTGGTTTTTAGGTGTACATTCCTATTACTAACAGTTTCTTTTAATGTTTTAGTTTGATTGTGAAAAAAAAAAAAAAAAAAAAACCAGCTGGTGTCTTTTTTGTTTTAGTCTATAACTAACCTTTTCTGTTAGCGTTGTAAGCCATTATTTTTCAGTAATTTTGTTTCATTTTTCTATGCCATTTTAATTTAATGAATTGTGAATTCTTTTTAATTTTGTGCCCATTATCACTTAATACTATTTACACTAATAGTGGTATGATTGATAAAAAAGGGAAAAGGTTGTTTTCTCAGTGTAAACCTCCTCTCTGGAAGTTTTTAATAACATATGATACATAATTACTGGATAAATATTTGTTGTGGTCTTGTGATCAGCATGAGTGCTCTGAAAAGTGAAGGAGCTGAGATCGAATCCAGTCTCAGCATGTTATCTTCCTTTTTTTAGTAACTATTAGAGTTTATTATATTAATTAGTGTTTATGTTTAATTTATTTTAATTATAGAAATATTTAATTTTCATGTTTCTTCAATTTTATGATTAGGGATTTCACTATTAATCTTTATTATTAAAAATTAAAATAGTGTGGCGCTCGAATTAATGTTATTGTTTATTTTATCTACTTTTTTCCAAATCGTTTATTGAAATCTGGTGTCCCGATTGAATTATCGGTGAATATATTGCACAATCTCGCTTGAAACCGTACGATGGAGATGATAGCACAGCTATGTTATATGTACAGGATTCCCGACCATAATGTCCCACTTTAAACAATTCATTCGTTTTAATGCCCCTTTAGTTATTAGTCATTTATGACAAGTAAATTCGTCAAACTATTTCTAAAACTGAGAAACATGGCTTTAATTAATTTTCCTGCTCTGAGAGATTTTAATCGCCGAAGTATTCCAAATGCATAGGTCATTCTACAGTACGTTTCGTTATGTTTAGCTAGAAGAGACATTACATTATCAATTTTGAAACTAAACATTTGACTTTCAAATTTTTCTTAGCTGTTTGATTTTCTAATTCTTCAGCGTCAAGGAGAACCACTGAAATCATAGTACTTAGAATGCCGTATGGGCGATATTGATAGCCGTTGCTGATTTCTTCAAATTCAAGTCAGTGAATATACTTGTGTATGAGTCGTAAACTGTATATATCGTGTTAAGGTCTCATTCAGGCGACCGTTTTGAAGTCGCTAGGCGCTTCAGTTCTAGAATTCAATTTCATAAATTTGGTTATGGTTTCCGACATATTCATTTTTGAAAGTGGTCCCCATGTCTAATTATAACACTTTATCATTTGATCAATATTAGGGGTATTCATGATCTATGTTAAAGCGTGTTAAATCGAAAAACTCGTGTTAAATCGAAAAACTCGTGTTAAATCGAAAAAAAATTGCCTTCTTTTGCCGTGGTAAAACGAAATAACATTTAACATGGCTGAGAGTCTGTTACTTGGTCAGTTAAATCGAGAATGACGTCACACTACAGATCAGTTGAGATCGCCGCCATATTAGTTGTGACTTTCAATACAGTTGTCAATTAGCTCATCTTCATTCTCTTCTTCACAAGTTTGAAGATCAATAAGACACTCATAAGCTAAACTTTCACACAAATTCCACTTTTCACTCACTCTAGGCATGTTTTAATTAATTACTTAAATCAAAACTGAGGTAAACAATAACATGAGGGTCTGGAAGGAAGGTTATAAACATAAAGGCTTATACAACAAGTTGCTGATAAAATCCGCTAGGGATTCTTATGCATTTAACGTTTAACATGACTTCAAATAGGGCTGCTCACAATCCTATAGTTATAACATTTAACATGGTAAAACATATAACATTTAACACAACATCATGAATACCCCTATCATTTGGGATGCTAACCAAGACTTGTTTGATATTGGTAAAATCACATTACAGTATCTTTGCCCCTTCACCTGACAATCTGTACCACAACAACTCATGAAAGGTCATAGATTCAGTACTTTTACAGTATCACGCTTAACTGCCAGATCACTCCCCCCAAATTAAAGGTACCCTCTTTATAGAGTCTGGGTGTGCCCCAGGAACCCATAGGGTTGACTCACGGCCACAGTAATAAAATAAATAATTTTCTGCCACGCCGGATTCGAACCCGTGTTTCTTGAGTTAGTAACAGGGCGCTTTACTCACTGAGCTACCCGGCTCCTTTGTCCATTCAGTTAGTGGAAAAAAAATACCTGAAATTGAAAAACTGCATGAAACCAGGCACTCCTGCCCTCCGTGGTAGCCTCACTTATCTGACTTCGAACAGACAATTATAGCGAGGCGGTTGGTAATGTACGACATGAGAGATCACAACACAAAAAAGGGTATCCTTCCCGGCCGGACCCGCCCCACTAAGATCCCCAGACCAGAGAGCTACTTTCCAATTTCACTTTTGAAATATTTGTTTAAAACGGGAAGATAGTTAAATTAGGAGACTTTAAGATAGTTAAATCGATTAATATTTAAAAGCGCCTCAAATTGGAAAACAGCACCATAAAATTTTACAAACAAAACATTTTCTGCAATAGACGCTGGACCCAAAATTAATGCTACTTCTGTAATGTGGTTAATCCAGTCCTAAATGAAAATTAGCAATAAGCCGAAATTGGAACTGAATGTGGTGCTTTTATTAAAAGGCAAGAGAGAATGGAAAGCTCAAACTGAAAAAAAGATCATATTCTAGAAAGGTAATAATCAAAGAAAATAGGATTATAGGTAATCTCAAATTTTATTTTCAATTTTCTATTTCTTTTATTTAATAGAAATCAACAATATATGAATGAATCATCAAATATTATAAATAAAATTTGGCTAATCGTATCTGAGTACACTGATAAGTAAATATGTATGATAAAAAGTTTTGAACATTCCATTGCATAAAAATACTGGCTTAGGTTATAGCCTGCTGATAAAGTAAACTGTATATAGGCCAGACCACAACTGAAAAGGACCCCTTGGGGTTAAATATTCCTATTGAGTGATCTTAGGGAACCCTAGTTAACACTGTGACCCAATTAAAGCAGTAATAGTATAATAACGACCTGTTAGGGAGTCCTTTTGAGAACAAAGATGCATGTAAGTAGAATTTGGCCTTATCTCAGCCTGTGCTGTTACTGTGAAAAATGTGGGCCTCACTTTATCTCCACCAAGTTTCTCAGCTCACCCTAACTGCATAATCTCGGAACATGCTTTCACCATGCAAGACAATTATACAGATCAACACCCAGGTACTTTACACCCTTAGTCCTGGCTATGTATGTGTCCAACGTTAATCCATGTGGTTGGATTGGCAGAGAAAAAAGCTGAAATAGTCTTTGATGCATTAATAATCATATTGTTTTCCTCTGCCCATTGATGGGTGTTGCTCAAAACTCTGTTTAGACAGTCTTCGAGTCCTTATATATTACTACTGGTGGCCCATACTATTAGGTCATCTGCATACAGCAGGACATTTACACCAGGTTTTTCGGTGATGATATCCATACTATCCACCATGATGTTGAAAAGTTTTGGGCTTAAGACAGATACCTGTCATGTCTGACGGTAAAGGGACATACTTCCCAAGTAGTTCACTCATATGAATCTTTGAGAAATGTATGAAGGGATAGCTTGTAATAACTTCCCTCCTATACTTTTCTCTCCCATTTTTTGGAGGAGTCCTCTTCTCCGCAGAAGAGTTTGCACAAGTGTATGCTTATGTCAGTGTTGGTGTTGGACTTACATAATTTACCCCTCACTTACCAAATTCAATAAATAATCCAGGTGAAATATCTTCAGGATTTTTTTTTTTTTTCAGAAATATGGTAAACACCTCGATATAACGGAATTTTGCCGTAGATGGTAGGGCATAACCCTGAAACATTGAGGTGTTAATTATTTTTGTAAAAATCTATGAATTAAAAATATACATAAGATATTTCACAAACATTACTTATTGAGATATTAATTAGTTTTCAGTTATAACCAATATAACATTGAATAATTTTCAATAAATGATAAGTTTATAATATACTTTTTTTTTTTTTTTTTCATTTTTCAAGGAATACCCCTATTGCTTTCCACTTCTTATTAGAGATGTTTTGAATAATAGTTCAACCTCACCCCTTTAGTAAAGAACAAGGAACAAAGGTCGGACTAGATGGTAGTCAATAGTTAAAACGTCTACTAGAAGCAAATAAAGAAGTGGAAAATAATAAGGGTATTATTAAAAAAAAAAAAAAAGAAAAAATATAGAATATTAAATCCTTAGACACAAGTTGAATTATAATATTATAATAATGAAGAATTAAAAATATTATATTTAATTATTTTAGAAATCAAATTTAAAATATTTCAACATATTATTACTCCAGAACAATTCAAGAGAGTCTATTTAAATAATATACAATAATTATTATTCAAAAGATTTTTTTTTTCTATTTGTAATACTGTAAATTTGAGTAGTTAAAACATATGATAAAACAAAGTATGGTGGGGGTTAAGGGTTAATTCATTCCATTACTGTTAATTATTTTATTTTATTTTACAAAATTTAGGAGAGAGATATAATAGTATTATACAAAAATAACAATGGAATAATCTTTTTTATTTACTGATTTAGTCCAGTGGTTCCGAACCCATAGAAGCCTACAGACCACTAAGCTGAAAATTGAACCATGTACAGACCACCTCCACCCTCGAATTGGAATAGGGAATCCTGCTCCCACAGATAATATTTGAAAATTAGATTGGTTTATAAGTAGGTAAATTGGTGGAAAAAGCATTTTAAAACACTCTTATTATGCTTTTAGCTGACACATAAATATCTGGACAGATAATTAATAAAATAGTCCTAACCACAAATTACCACAAAATATGTGCTACTGCATCCTCCCAGAAACCCCTGTGGTCCGCAGACCACTGGCAAGGAACCACTGATTTCATCTGATAATATTCAATATTCAAAAACTACAAATATCAACGTAGCTTCTGATAAAAATTTTAATCCTTATTCATTAGGAACCTTAATGATTCAAGAACATGGCACCACTTTCTAATGGATCTTCTTCTTTATGATGTTCTTAGTATCTTTATGCCTGAAAATACATTATTATTAAACAAATAAATAAAACTTTATAATAAAAGAAAGAATGAATTTATATTTACATTAGTTTGAGTCAAAACACCACAAAGATCAGGTATAACATTATTTAAACAATCAATGGTCAAATCCAACACTTATGGATTTAATCATTATTTGTACAGTTTATTTTAAATAATACAAGACTTATTTACTCGTTTAAAAATAAATAATAGCAGAAGGCAAAAAATGTCAGTGGACAATTTTGGAGGAAAAGACAAATAGTTAATCAGATGGTAATAGATCTCTTATTTGTTGTGAATGCCAAATATTTTTTTTTTTTTTTTTATAAGAGGAGATTGTAACATTTAATCATACAGGATAATGACAGCAACTAAATCTTCTTCAAAAAATATTAAACTTACAAGTACATTAATACTCAACTTCTACTCATGCGCTCATCAGTGATGCACTGTTAATGAATAAACCAGAAACTACAAAAAATATATATAAAACTACTTAAAAAAAAAACAACAGAATAATTAACATTACTTTTCTTTAGGAGGAGGAGCCAAAGTGATCCAAACAGATAAATAAGCCACACAAACCATTCTTAGCATTCCTGATCCATAGATTTGATAGTCCAAACTGGCCAGTAATAGACTGTTAGCTGAGAACATTTATTTTTATATAAAAAATCAAAGATTTATAAATCAAGTATAATCCTTCCCATTCCAAATTAACCTTTTTCATTATGAATGTAAACCCATCCAGTTGTATATAAATTATTATAGGGTGTTTCACTATACATGTTCATCCCCTTACATCTAAAACATTTCAAATTCTGATTTGATTTTCACTGGGTCATAACTGTGGCATGTAATCTATTTTTTGAGAACATGCATTGAGTGACACAGTGAATATTTAAATAAAATTTTCAATATTTGTTTCTCCCACCAAAGTAATATAAAAAGTATAATATAAGTTATAAAAAAAAATGCTCATTCATTTTTTTAAAATTTAACATTACTTGAATATTAAGATTTCACCAACTTAACAATTTTTAACAACACAATTTATTTAATAAAATGATCATCAGATATGATGGATATGAATCATTCAAACAAATTCTTTTTAACTTTTTCAAATCTTTACAATTAACAAGCATTAGCTGCTTGAATTTCAGTAGCTTCAACGTTGAAATTGATTTGTCCTTCGTATTAGTAGATAATTATTATTTTTTTGATCCTTATTTGAATATAAAAAGAATAAAAGTTGCCATTTGTATTACAACATTCAAATCTTAAA